>NC_089583.1:18572415-18872415 GCF_019320115.1 Miscanthus floridulus
ATATGGACTTCTTCCACATGGGTGCGTGATCGTCGGCGTCATTCGGAATAGGTTCACTGCCATGTGCCTTTCCAAATACTACTTTCATATCCTTGACCATATTGAGTACATCCTCACTAGTTTGGTTGCCTGGCTTGGTCTGGTGGTCTGTCTTACCTTTAAAATGCTTGCCTTTCTTTCTTAGGGGGTGATTCGTAGGAAGAAATCGACGATGGCCAAGGTACACGACCTTTCGACATTTTTTTAAGAATACACCTTTAATGTCATCGAAACAGTATGTGCATGCATTATATCCCTTGTTTGATTGTCCTGAAAGATTACTTAGAGCAGGCCAATCATTGATTGTTACGAACAACAATGCTCATAGGTCAAAGTGCTCCTGTTTGTGCTCATCCCACACACGTACACCTGGTCTGTTCCACAAAAGTAGAAGTTCTTCAACTAGTGGCCTTAGGTACACATCGATGTCATTGCCAGGTTGCCTTGGGCCTTGGATGAGCACTGGCATCATAATAAACTTACGCTTCATGCATAACCAGGGAGGAAGGTTGTAGATACATATAGTAACAGGCCAAGTGCTATGACTACTGCTCTACTCCTCGAAAGGATTTATACCATCCGTACTTAAAGCAAACCTTAAGTTTCTTGCGTCATTTGCAAACTCTGGGAATTCTCTATCGATTGCTCTCCACTAGGACCCATCAGCAGGGTGTCTCAACATATTGTCTACCTTACGGTTTTCTTTGTGCCATCGCAATAACTTTGCATGGTCTTTATTTCTGAAGAGACATTTCAAGCGTGGTATTATAGGAGCATACCACAAAATCTTGGCAGGGATTTTCTTCGTGGGACGTTCGCCCTCAACATCACCAGGGTCATCTCGCCTGATCTTATACCGCGATGCATGACATACCAGGCATGCATCTAACTTCTCGTACTCCTCGCCACGGTAGAGGATGTAGTCATTAGGACATGCATGTATCTTCTGAATTTCTAATCCCAAAGGGCAGACTACCTGTTTTGTTTCGTACATAGTGACAGGCAATTCGTTATCCTTCAGAAGCATCTTCTTTTGGATTTTCAGTAACTCCCCAAATCCCTTGTCAGATACACCATTCTTTGCCTTCCATTGCAGCAATTCCAGTGTGGTACCTAACTTTTTCTGCCCCGCATCACAAGTTGGGTATAACAATTTCTTGTGATCCTCTAGCATGCGTTTGAACTTGATCTTCTCCTTTTCACTTTCACATTCTCTTTGTGCATCACGAATGGCCTGACCAAGATCATTAGCGGGCTCATCTTCTACCACTACATCTTCTTCAGCTTCCCCCATTGCAGTATCATTGAAGGCACAATATTCAGCAATAATGTCATCATCGTCCCATTGTTCTTCTTCACCTTCTTCCATTACAATCCCAGTTTCTCCGTACTTCATCCAACAAATATAGTTTGGTATGAAACCCGACTTCAACAAGTGTGAATGAAGACTCCTTGAGCTAGCATATTCCTTCAAATTCTTACATATGGCACATGGGCAGCACATGAAACCATCGCATTTGTTTGCCTCAGCCACACGTAAGAAAGAATGCACGCCCTCAATGAACTCTTGGGAGCGGCGATCAGCATTGTACATCCAATGCCGGCTCATCTGCATTACATGACATACATACCATATTAAAACCTAGAACATAATTAGTTAATTATACGATATGCATGCCACCACACAAGGTATTAATTTATGAAAGTCTCGCTACAATGTAGATAATCACAACTACCACTAAAAAAACTAAAGTTAAAATGCACTTCAGCAACATAAGGATTTCGTGACCAATCCCAACTAAAACAGACAAATCATGTGTTTGTTCAACATCTATGGGATTCTTCCACAGGATCACTGCCTCATCAGCCACCATAGCCGCCTGTGCAAGAGAGTTTTGCACGTGTTCAACATACTCTTCCTTCCAGTACCAGCCTAAACGTCCAGTGTCATCCCACTGAAATTAAAACAAAAAATTAGAACTTTAATCACAATCATCATGAAAATAAGTATAAATTAACCATAATCATCAAATGCGACAAAATAACTCACATTGCGATCCGGACACTTGTAGAAGATATGGCCCTTGTTGGGACACTCCTTCCTCACCCGGTACTCCATCACAATCTTCTCCTCACACTTGCAGCATGCAATGAGAGGGAGGTCCAGCCTCAGTCGCTTTGGAACCCGATGAGAGGCCAAGGACCTAGAAGTAGTTGCCATCTACTCTCTATACTCATTTTTAATACAATATAAATTTCTCATTTTATAAACAAATAAAATTAAAAAAACTCTAAAATTCTCTATATCTCTAAACCATGAAGTGTGCTATGCATGCTAGAAATGAAAGCTGAATACTAGTTTTGAATAACTACTTTAACCTTCCTTCATCCAAATATGCAAACTTTAAAGTAATTTTGAGCTTAAATGGCTTACAAATAAAAAAATCCACCATAAAAAGACACATATATCTAGTCCACAAAATGAGATATGCTACTGATGAAACATGAGAGTATAAAGTTGGTAACCTTTAGAACTGAAGAATCGATAGAGGAATCGAAGAAATCTTGTGATGATCGGTGATGGGGAGGAAGAGAGGCCAGCGATGAAGCAAGAACACTGAGCTCAAAGTGGCTCGGGCTCGGGGAGGAAGAATGGCTATATAGGAGGGGACCTTTAGTCCCGGTTAGAGACAGAAACTGGGACTAAAGGTCCCTTTCTAGTTCCGGATGGAGCCTCCAGCCGAGACTAGACTTTTACTCCCGGTTGGAGGGACCAACCGGGAGTAAAAGTTAACCTTTAGTCCTGGTTGGTAGCTCCAACCAGGACTAAAGGTCCCCTGTAGCAAAAGCCTACCGCAGTAGCCGTTGGGCAGGGACCTTTAGTCCCGGTTGGAGCTACAAACCGGGACTAAAGGTCTCTCTAGTCCCGGGCGTGAAAAATACCGGGACTAAAGCCAAATTTTGAGCTGGATCAAGGGTCATTTCTCTACTAGTGTGTCCACTTAGGAACCTCATATCCATCTAGTGCTGCTCCTCGTTCCCAACACTAGCACTTTCGTCCTCCTCCTCCTACTCGCCTCCGGAAGGTGCGCGCTACAACCTAAGGCCCAGAAGACTGATGCTTCCAACGAAGGCAAGTTCACATGTGTTTACCTTCCGCATCTTGTACTTCCTGTAATGTGCCTGGTTCATAGCATGTCTTGTATACGTACCGATTATACAAAAGCAGTGTGGACATAATACACTTCCAACAGATGCCCCGCCAACGTGCCACTTGGAACCTTCCCACTACCAAGTTGTTGCTGGACCTCTGTATAGTAGAGAAGGTCAAATGCAACTTCACCCAGAAAGGGTTAACTAGGGAAGGTTGGAGGAACGTGTACCGAGAGCTTAGCAATTCAGGCTTCTCCTACACGAACAGGCAGGTCAACAACAAATTGGGTAGTTTGAAAGACAAGTTCAATACATGGAAAACACTTAATAACCGCACTGGACTCGGGCGTGATCCTTCAACGGGTCGTGTTGTGGGTGATGACGATTGGTTGGACTCAAATGAGGACACTTAGGAAGACCCCCACGATGGCAGCCAAGACGAGGTAATTGATGCAACGATGCATGGGCCTGTTCGTTTGTTACATTTCATCTTGCTTACCGCCTAAACACATTGGTTAACATGACTAATCCTTGCAGGAACCCATTGACCCTCAAGACCTTGCCACATCGCCACCATTCCTAGATGAGCTGTTCACTCTATTCAGGTCCCACACCAGGGACAGGGGGACTTTCATGTGGTCCGGTGGTCTTAATGATGCAGCACGCACTCCACCAAGGACGCCACAACAACACATCGGCCCTTCGAGTGTTGGCACTTCTGCGAAACGGTCAAGCAGGGACCATGTTGTTACGAGCCCTCAGAAAAAGAGGTCTTGCAACTTGGGCGAGTACATGCACAGCTTATCAGAGAGTATTGCTGCAAGGAGTTCCCGTGAGCGAGGCCGAAGCCGTGAACAAGAGGAGCAAAGCGAAATGATGCAGATCCTACGTCAAGATGGTGTGCCAGAAGGGTTAGAGCTGTTTATGATGGTATTACATCTGTTCCAAAAACCGACGTGCTGCACGCAGTTCAAGAACATTGAAGAAAGGGACAATCGCATGAAGTACATCAAGTGGACTTGGAGGCATAGCATGCAGACCGACAACCATTAATAACATGCTTCATGTGTAGTAGTTGAACAATCAGTTTTCAGCATGCTATTTCGTACTTAAATTTTCATCAATGTAACGTTAAGTGCGTCTGGAACTATGTTTGTAATAATCTGCACTGGTTTGTGGACCATATGATGTCATAATCGTGCTACATTATTGTACCATTTAGTGTTTGCTTGAACTACTTGATAGTTACTGTGTTATTTCTATTTTAACCCTTCTCCAACTTGAAGACTGATCGTTTGTTGCTTTCCTGTCTTGCAATAACGGACCTCGGTTAGGCAGCAACTACAACCACGACAATGCACCACTAAGGTTAGGCAACATCTACCTTGTACAATTTGTTGTGGACCAAATGTACAGATTGGTTGGACTCTGCATTAATCTGTATGTAATCTGAGATGGTTGTTTGTTGTTTGTGGTGGTCAATCAGGTTGCTGAAACCATGGCTGACAGCGACGACACCAGTGAACATTCAAGTGACTCAAGCACATATTTTTGGGATGTGGCAGCGCTAGCCGCTGCCTATGGAGGATATGTAGCTGCGATGGAGAGTCAGGTTCCAGTGCACCCTCCTGGGTTAGGTCTCCAAGAACGGAACGGTGCGTCATTTGTCTAGAAAAGCCTAGTTGACCCCAAAAGGTGCAAGACTAACTTTTGCATGTTCCCTGAATCTTTCATGGAGTTGCATAACATTTTAGTTAGTAACCATGGCCTTCAAGCGACTCAGGAAATGGATACCGTAGAGGGGTTACTGATGTTCCTTTGGGCTATGGGCACACAACGATCACAGCGAGATATGGCAGATAGATTTAGTAGGGCATTGGCCACGGTTAGCACCAAGTTTGGTGAAGTGTTGGATGTTGTGGTGTCCTTTTCTAACACGGTTCTAGTGCCTAAAGATAGGCACTACAGAACGATTCATGAAAAATAGTTCAAGTACGCTCCTTTGTTTGATGGTTGCATTGGAGCTATAGATGGCACACACGTTAAGGTACTCGTTGATCGGACCGTACACAATGATTTCATTAATAGGAAGGGCTATACTAGCCAAAATGTGGTAGCAGTATGCGACTTTGAGCAACACTTCACATATGTTGGTGTGGGGATGGCAGGGGCAGTACACGACATGTTCGTCCTTAGGCAGGCGTGGGCAACACCGACTTTTCCGCACCCACCTGAAGGTTAGTTGACTGGCCTGCACTAGTTGCAGTACATTTCTTTGTTGTTGTGCAATATGTTGTGCTTCTGCCTTTGTGAACTTGTTTGGTGTTGTGTAGGTAGGTTCTACTTGGTCGACTCGGGTTACGCAGGAGAATGGGGTTATTTGGGCCCACATCGCAACACCAGGTACCACCTGAAGCAGTTTGAGGACAGGCGGCCCGAGAGATTCGAAGAGGTGTTCAATTTCCATCATGCAAGTCTACGAAATGTGATTGAAAGGGGATTTGGGGTGGTCAAAGCAAGGTGGAAAATTTTGAAAGAAGTGCCTCACTATCCTAGGGAAAAGCAGAACAAAATAATCCTGGCTGCTTTTGGGCTGCATAATTTTTTGCGGGATAAGTTACCACCAAGACCAGTGAGTGCAAATGCTTCTGATGATATGCGTCATGTACGCGATTGGATAACGCTTGGACTAAACGTGTCGAGGAGTGCGGCTGTGAATGGCGGGGAGCAGGTTTGTGGATGGGCTTGCTAATATAGTGTTGTAACCAAGTCTTCACATGTGCATTATATGGGTCAAATCTTATTTTGTGAATGTGCAGGTGCAGCCAGGTGGGTGAGGCGTTGGTGAATGTGGTTTGGAGGATGCCATGACGAAGATGGAAGGTTGGGTATGTGACTTTTGCATGGCTATTTTCGTTTTCCTGTGATTTTGTACCTGACTGGAATTTGTATGTCCATACTGGAATTTGTGGCCTTCCAGTGAATGCATATGGTGTAAGTTTAGGTTAATGAAATGAACTGATGTATGTTTCAGAACATCTGCAATGCAAGCTTACTGCTCCGTTAACTTTACTGAATGCAATGGTCTGTCCTATGAATTCATTCCAACATATGGAAGTATATAACTGCTACAAGTGTATTTGCTTGTGCATAACTGCTACAAGTGTATTAGGCCATTGAACCGGCTTTGCATGAGTGGTTTCTTGTGTCTGTAATCGACTTGTTGTACAAATGAACTTTCCATGACTTGTAAATTGAGTGCATTGGTTACCGGTGCCTTTTTTTTGAATTCAAATCCCTAGAACACCATCCTGTTGGCGCCATTTTTTGAATTCAAATTCGAATTGGCTGCTGACCGGCTGCTGGCCGTTCCGCTGGTTGATTCCAGCTGATTCGGGCACTGTAGCGTACGAGCAGACCCGCCGGAATCAGCCAGAAGTGGACCAGCCGAATCAGCTCGTACGCTACAGTGCCCGGATTATCTATCCATATCTCTTCTCTACCTAATATCTCTGTCTCTACAACCAAAACATACGGATTGTCAATATCTACCCGGCAGGACGAAAACACTCATGCGATCTTTATCCGGCAAGTAAATAATCACCACATGGAGACACCGGAAGACGAGTAAATAAAATCTCCTATATATTTATTTATATAACTAAAAAGAACAAAGCGTGGACACCGTTTTGGTGAGACATTCGAACGTGGATCTATCGTCCAGCCTGCTGCGTTCCCGCGGGCTCGCACCTGACGTCGCATGCCACCCACCATCGGCGCTGCCAGCACCGCCCCTCGCCCTCGCGCCGCCCTCTCCAGTCGTCGTCCTCGCCGCCGGAAATTGGGCCGGATCCGGGGGCGGAAATTGGGCCGGATCCGGGGGCAGTGCTAACGCGCAAGGTTGTTGGGATGGTTTCCTTTATCGGTCGAAATCTCCTGATATTTCCGATATATCTTTTTTATCCGTACGTGCCGATAAAAAAATATCTATCTTTTTCGTACAAATTTTGTTTAAATTTATTTAAATTTACTTAAATTCAAATCAAATTTTATTTGAATTTGGTCTGATATTTCCGATATATCATGTTTATTCTCTTTATCTGTGACCCCCGATAAATTTTAATTTCCGAGAATGAAAACCTAAGGCGGCAGCTTGGCTCCACGGGCAGCCCGACGAGAGGCAACAGCGCGGTGCGGTGGAACCCCTCGATCCATCTCCCCACCGGGCGAGTTTTTTTTTCACCCATGCGGTTTTCTCCACCTTGCGTGGCTGCAGCCGACGGCGGGCGCGCATGTGGCGGCTGGGGATCTGTGTGTGTGCGCTGGTGCTAGACGAGGAGGGCGACAAGAGGCTCTTGGTCCGTGGCGGTGCGACCGCGGCCAATGCCGGGACGCTGCTCCTGTGTAAGGCAACCATCGCGGTCACTGCATCATTGGCGTTGACGTCTGCAAGCATGGGAGCGGGACTTCTGGTGCTGGATGCCTCCACCGCCCGTCGTTTCTCTCACTCCCCCGAATCCCCGATCCATCTGTGTGGAATACCAAGGCACCCGTCCGCCGCCCTACGCCGACGCCGCCGGGACCCGGAGGCAAGTAGCCACGCTAGTCCGGCATGGCCTCCCGACGCCGCCAGGCTTCCCAAGGTAAAACTTTCTCCCGCACAGATCTGTGATTTGTTTTAACGTTTGTACTGATGAGGTGACTGTGGATGGACTGATGTTGTAGGATTGCAGATGAAAGGATTATTGAAATTATTTCTGTGAACTTGTTGTGGATTCAACTGAACCCACATGCTACACGCCAAGTCCGCCCCTGATCTGGGAGCTGGACTTTACGTATGATGGGAGGTGAAATTCTTCGAAAATCCGTTCTTTTGATTTGTGGGCTCGTGAATGGAATCCAGTGGCGGTGATAAGCCCACTGCAATAGATGCTACCGAGTCTGTGTTGGATAAGGACCACTCTGAGCGTTCTGTTACTTCTGCTGGAATCACAGTGATTAGGCAGCCTCGTGGTGTCTCGAGAA
Organism: Miscanthus floridulus; assembly: GCF_019320115.1. Taxonomy (NCBI): domain Eukaryota; kingdom Viridiplantae; phylum Streptophyta; class Magnoliopsida; order Poales; family Poaceae; genus Miscanthus; species Miscanthus floridulus. Next base: position 18,580,633 of record NC_089583.1, read on the forward strand.
TATCAGCACTGAGAGTTGGAGTGGAGTCTGAACCCATCAGCTCATGGTTGGCTCCATCAAACCAAGCAAGCTGGACTTCTGGTGCTGGACTAATCTATAAAAAGCCTTCATTGCCGCCTCTAAACTTCTGGTGCTCCAGTTCCCTAGACTTCATGCGTGATCCCGTCCAAGAGGCCGTCACAACGCTGCTGGCATCGCTTTCCAAGCACAGGTGACATATTCATTTGTTTTTTTTTCATTTGAATGGTGAGATTTGGATGGCTGACAGTCTGTTACAGGAAGGAATGATCCTGGTTTCTCTACACCTCCAAGTTGTATGCTAAAATGCCAGTAAGGTGAATTTGTATGAGAAATAATATGCCGTGTCTTTCTATTCTAGCTAATAATATTGAATGGCGATTAGTACGTGCATCTGGTTGTTCTGTATGTTTAATTCAAGACATAAATTGTAGAGATCTATAACTTGTTTGAGGTTGTCTTTGATAACTGTTAGAACATCTCCATCTGCATGCTTCAGTTCCATCTGCATGCTTCTTTTTTCCCTCCGAATATGCACGAGCTATGTATCTTTGTAGCTCTGTAGTGGCATCCATCGATTGAGAAATTGATGCCCACTGATTTCTTATTTTCAGATATAGGGTTTTTTTGTTACTTTAAAATCTGGCTATTTTCATGATTTTCAGTACAATTGTTTTTCATACCACGAAGAAATGAACTTCTTAATTCGTCATATTCTGCGTGTTCTACATCTTCGAAGCAGTCAGTTTCCTATTATTTGCCTCCTATATGAACCATCTTTCAGCCTGTTCGCTTGTTGTATTTAACTTATAAGCCATAGCTTATCAGCCAACAAACATTATTTTTCTCTCACACTAAACCAGCCAACAGTATTTTCAGCCATGGCTTATAAGCCAAACCAGCCCAAACGAACAGGGCCTTTATTTTTACACTATAGCTCTTTGTCTCTCTCTCTCTTTTCAGCTATTTCATATTAGCAAAAAGAAGCGGCAACAATGATTACCTCTCCAAAAATTATTGTCCTGCCTAAGCGCAACATCTCTCTTCAATTTGAGGAGGTAATACTCCTTTCGAAGAGATATCTAAATGTGATTTTTGATATGAAAAAGTTGCAATGGAAGGAGTAGGTATTTTTGTGATGACACATTTAGTTTTCAAGGGTCAAGACATTTAGCAGGCTAATATCTTTCTACAAACAACTTTTCACTATATCCTAGGATAGTCACTTGTGCACATGAGCTACTATGTGTTAGCTCCCCACAAAAAAAACTGTGTTATAAGCTCTTTATATATCTTGGCTAAATGAACTCTCTACAAAAAATTTTATCACACATGCCATATCTAGCAGTCATTATTCTGCAAATATATTTTAAGTTACAACTAACACAGAACATAGTTTCCTGATACTATAATGTCTGCCCGCTGGAGGCTTTGTGTTGCAAACCAATATATATTTTGTTGAATAATGAACATATTGTTTGATCATCAAACTTAATGCATTCTTTTTATTAGTAAAAATACCAACACTGGTGAATGTGAAGTTTCACAGATGCAGGAAAACAGAAGTAATAACATGAACTAACATGTGATGGTTGCACTGTCAGGTATCAAGATCAATTGTTGACTTTTATTTGAAGAAACTGGAGTATAGCTTGGACCCCCTTGTTTCAGCAAGTTGGCCCCCCTATTGCAGTGAAGAGGCCAGCTCTCAGTGCTGAACCATCTATTCAAGTTCACAAGCTGAAGCCAAATGATCTACTTCTGACATTTGCTTCAGACTATCTTTGGAAGCATTTCTTGTTTCTTTCCTGTCGAATCCTATTCTTAATTAGCATTGGTCCCGTTCATGGGAGCAGGGTTAATTTAAGAAATCTGCCATTCGATACTGCAGCGTCGTGAAATAGTTGATTATGGACTAAATGTTAGTCGAGACCAGAGACCATATGTTCTGGCGGCAAACATATTAGATTGAACCCTGAGACTATATACTCTTTTGCAACAGATAAGAGCTTATTTCATAGTATAATAACATTACTTTTTCACGATTCAGTTATTGCGATTTTCAGTTTACTGGCTTGGAGGATATGCCTTTTTGCCTTTTCTGGACATTCTGGTGATGTTCCTAATCTGTTCATCCAGCTATCTACCATGTGCCCCTCCATACTGAAATGTCTATCTTATCCATGTCAAGGGAGTGGCATTTCTCTCCCCATAATGCCTTATCTTGTTTTTCATGTCAAAGTGACAACTTCTCATCTCTCTATGATGTCAGGTTTAATGCAAAGGAATGGGTATATATGTTCTAAAAAAAATAAGATGATCACCCTTGACCAAATGTAATAGTATTTCATTATTTCATTTTTCTCATGTATGTGATGGACAGCCGGCTGGATGTTGTAAAATATATATGGTTGTCGTGGAGATCATTAACAACAGAAACTTATTTGTCCCATGAGAAAGAAAGAGCTGATTGTGTTTTTAATTCATGTTGGTAAATTTAAAATGATGCTTGTGTATCTTTTTTAATCATGTGGTAACACATGGACAATTAACTATTTTTTAAATCCCGTAGCAACACTATGAGGAGAAGCTCGTGCGGGACAAGTAAAATAGGGATTTTTTTTCAGCTCCTTGCGTGGAGGTTACAATCATAAAGAATTGTATTACATGTGGCACCATTGTTTTTGCAATATATAGGCTTACAGTTGAAGGACGATACCGCCAAGGACGACACTTTAATGTCGGTATTTATTTTCACAGTATTGTTATCTTATCGTGCGATCCGTGTATTTTTAATACAAAAGTTTAGCTGTCCCGTAGCAACGCACGAGCACGAACCTAGTTAAAGAGGTGAATTTCTCTCCACCTATTTTTTTTTGTACAGTCCTCCCTAACTAACTCTATAAATGTAAAAATTGTCTAGAAGTCTCCCGTATTATATGTCCTCCCTAACTAACTCTATAAATGTGAAAACTATCTAGAAGTCTCATGTATTATATATATGATATATGCACATAGATAAGGTTACCTTGAGTCCTAGAGAGCTACGAATACTAATCCAAATAGATCCTTTGATCTTGAACAACATAAATAGAAATCTTTATTCAAATTGAAAAAAATAAAAAAATAAAAATCACATAAAGCCTATCCTGAAGTTTCTTTGCATTTATCTTTTTTTCCGCTTTACCGTATCCGATTGGCTTCCATTTTTTCATGGTCCCCTTTTTCCATATCAGATTGCATCTGTCGTTAACTTCTGATTGATTTTTCCGTCCCTTTTTTCTTTTTAACATTAAATATTAAAAAGCAAACGATAGATATAATAATAATATGAGCAGTTGAAAGTCATCTCTTCCTTAAAAATAGAGATTTACACCAATAAAGTTATTGATGCAATTTTGATTAGAAACAAAACTTATTTTATTATAGTCTGATTTAGCCGATGATCCAAATAATTCAAAACAATTTGTTGTCTATATTAGTCTAAATAAATGCGTCTAATATGCATGTACCAATGTAATATTAAAGTGATGATATAAAATTAGCTTATACTATGAATGTCGTAGTTATCATAAAATTAATAAATTATAGCTTTAAAATTTTATAGAAAGAGTGAAACGTAAATATGTATCATTTCAGTTCTCGATTTCCATAAATATTTGATAGCTTGTTCCACCCGTTGCAACGCACGGACACATTTGCTAGTAAATAAATAAATAAACCGCACGGGACAATAAACAGAGGAAAACTCCTCGTCCATCCTTAGCTATTGCGGTAGTTTGATCTAATTAGAATTAGAAAATGGGCGTGGACGTCCAGACACTAGGCCTCCCGTCCTGACGTTTGCGCCGCTGCCCCTCATCCCGCGTCCCGCGCTTGCCTACCCACGTCTTGCTTACTGCGCCCACCGGCAAGTATGTGGGTCTGCTCATGCCAGTGGAGGCCGTCTCCGCCTTCACGCTCCTGACACCGAGGTGACACAGCATAAAAGACGAGGAGAGAGATGCAACACTCGATCTAATTTTAAAACATTTAGATGTAATAATTGCAACATACGTCCAAAAAGAAATGAAACATTTGAAACATTCGTCTGAAACACTTTCAAAAATATCTGAAAAACACTTGAAACCATTGTAAACATCCACAACATCCAGATAAAACATTTGCATCATATGTGTGAAAAATATGCAACGTCCAGATAAACACACATGTAACATGCGTCGAAAAAACAGATGAAACATTGAGAACAAGAGCTTCCAACATATGTGTACAACCATTTCAACAGGTACAACATCCCAATCTACTTGTGCGACATCCGTATGAAACACTTGCAACATACCTCTGAAATATTCGAAATACTTGAAATAGATGCTTGCAACATGCAGTTTCAGCGCAAACATCTCCTTGCTGCTTCGAAAAATGGACGCTCGTCGGTATGTGGAGTTCACCGGAGACAGCGGCCTCGCGCCGTGCCTGACAGGGACGGTAGCCGAGCGCCACGACTCGCAGGCGGCTATGCTCCTGGCAGGGCCGGCAACCGCGCCGCCGCGACTCGCATGCAGCCGCGCGCCGAAACCAGGAGAGGGCAGCCGCGTGCCACATCTGGAAGGGTTGGCAATCAAGTGTCGCATGCAGGAGCGGAGCCGAGCGCCCGCTTGCAGGAGCGGAGCCAGGCGTGTGGGAGTTGATTTTGTTTTTTAGGTGAGCGCCGCATGTAGCAGGGAGTGAAGCGCGACGTCCGACCTTTCAGATGGTAGCATTACCGTTCAAAAATTGCATATTCGCGTTGTTGAGCTTGATCACCTTCCACGCTACGTCGTCTTGGTGCCAGTGCGTAGTCTGTCTGATGGTTTTTTTCTCCAATGGTTTTTAAGATGGTTTCGGCTCGCATGGCGCTACGTCACCTGCCACGCTGGTGGTGGGTCACACGTAAGGATGAAAACGGTCAGAAACGGTAAAAAAAAACTACTAAATTGTTTTCTACTTTTATATTTGAAATACGAAAATGAAAGCGAAAACGGTAAAATCGGACACGAAAACGAACGCGAACTTACGAATTATCGAGAATTTCAAAAACGAACCAATTCGAGCGGATTTATATCGAACACGGTCGATATACAAAAACTCAATACGGAATACCGATCCGTAGACCAAGTGCATGACTAAGTGCATACATGATCAAGTTCAAGTGCATATAATAATTAAGAGTAAAATGCACCACAGGTACTCAAACTATTGTGTGGTTTCCAAATAGGTACTCGAACTGAAAAACCTACCAACTAGGTACTGGATCTATATTTTTTGTCACCAACAGCACAAGATTAGGCCACGCAGGCAACAACAGCTTAGGTGGACAAGCCACGTAGGCACCAGCATCGCAATCGTCATGGGATTTTTGCTGAAACGCCCCCGCCGAACGTGGCCGGTCACTTCTTGGTCCCTAGGTGCAGTACGGCTGAAACCCCTCCCATCCCTGAAGTCTCCCGTGCCGGTCTTCTCTCTCTCGTATTCTCTCGATACACCGCCGCCGCCCGTGAAATCGCCGCCGCCCGGCCCTCCCAGTCTTGCCGCCACCGGCCCCTCCATTCTCACCGCCCCCTCCCCCACAATCTCATCGCCACCCGCCTCCCTCCAGTCTCGCCGCTACCCACCTCCCCATCTCGCTGCGTGCTCATGAGGGGTGTGCTTGGCGGGGGTCAGATGGGGGCAAGAGCGGCCTCGTGAGGGGCGCGGTCGCCACGCTCCGCGAGCGGGTGCCACGAGCAGGCCGAGGCCAAGGACATCATCGCCATCACAAGAATCAGGTGTGTTCGTGTGCCTCCCTCCATGGACAACAAGATTCTGGTAGTAATAAGGAAAATAAAGAGGTTTGGTTGAAGCCGTGGGAGGTGTGGCGCGATGCGGCACGGCACCATGGCCGGTCGCCGGCGATTGGAAGAGGAACCAGCACCTGTTTATGGTAAGTGCCGCAAACTTGGTGTGGTAGTACATGGATTTGATGCATAGATTGGGTTGTCAGGGCAAAGCACTGAACTTTAGGTTTATCTGAATGTTTAGGGCCTGATGATGACGAGTTCTCTGTGGAAATACACCATGGGGGATTTTTCTGTGGGTCTGGTAAAGATTAGATTTATCTTGATGGCAAGGTTGATTGGTTTGACCATATCAAAGAGAAGTATTGGCGTTTTTTCGCAGTTGATGAGATTAGTGTGATGTTAGGTTATGGACTTGACAATGTGGAGGTGTACTGGTTGTTGCCTGAGATGGTTGTGCCTACTGGTTTGAGAATTGTAGACTCAGATGCAGATACACAAATCATGAACCAATTTGCATATAAGATCAAAAACTTTGTGATGTACTTTGATATCTATAATTCATTTGACAAAGACATTGTGTTGAATCCAATTGGTACACTACCCAAAATGTTAAGTCCTAGGAAGGTGCCACCTGAAAGAGATGGTGTGGGCAACAACAACAACAGTGACAATGATGGCAGTATAGATGGGTACTTCTTAGACAGTGACTATGAAGTTGATGATGATGATGATGACCTATTCTATGACAATGTTGATGATGGGGTGGTTGATGAGGGTGCAGCCAAGGGCATTGTAGTCAGCAAAGGGAAGAAGAGAAATGCTCCATATGGTAAAGAGAAGATGGCAACAGTTAGGGAATGGGATGAGCTATCATCTGATGAGGATGAGTTGGAGTTACCAGCTGAGGAAGAGGGCTAGGTTGGGATGAATTTGAAGACCTTCAGGCTAGAGGACCTGCAGAACCCTATTTTCAAAATTGGAATGAAGTTTGCATCAGTACAACTGCTAAGAAAGGCTATTACAGAATACAGTATCAAACATAGGGTGGAGATAAAGATGCCATGGAATGACAATACCAGAATCAAAGCTCATTGTGATGTTGGTTGTCCATGGTACTTGTATGCTTCATTTGATTCTAGGATGGAATGTTTCTTGATCAAATCTTATGTTGGTGATCACCATTGTCAGAAGAAATGGGTGCTTAAGAGGTGCACTGCAAAATGGCTAGCTAACAAGTACTTGGACAAGTTTAGGGCTGATGAGAAGATGAGCCTGACCAATTTTGGAAGGACAGTTCAGTTGGAGTTGAACTTGACCCCCTCTAGGATGAAGCTGAGTAGGGCAAGAAGGATGGCATGGAACATCATTTATGGAGATGAAGTGCAACAATTCAATCTTCTTTGGAACTATGGTCATGAACTCAGGAAGTCAAATCCAGGTAGTAGCTTCTTTCTGAACTTGCTTGATGGCTACTTCAGTTCACTTTATGTGTCTTTCGATGCTTGTAAGAGGGGTTTCCTCAGTGGATGCAGGCCAGTGATATGTCTAGATGGCTGCCACATCAATACTAAATTTGGGGGACAGCTACTCACTGTTGTAGGCATAGACCCAAATGATTTTATCTTTCCTGTAGCCATGGCAGTGGTAGAGGTAGAGTGTCTAGCATCATGGAAGTGGTTCCTAGAGACACTAAAATAGGATCTTGGCATAGACAACACCACTCCTTGGACCATAATGATAGATAAACAAAAAGGACTAATCCCTGCTGTCCAGCAAGTTTTCCCTGACTCTGAGCATAGGTTCTGTGTTAGGCATCTGTACTCAAACTTCCAAGGCCACTTCAAAGGGGAAAACTTGAAGAATGAACTGTGGGCATGTGCTAGAGCAAGTACAGTAACAAGGTGGAACCAGGAAATGGAGAAAATGAAAGTGCTCAACAAGGATGCCTATGCATGGTTAGAGAAGATGCCACCAAACACTTGGGTTAGAGCGTTTTTCAGTGAGTACCCAAAATGTGATATCCTGTTAAACAACACTTGTGAAGTTTTCAACAATTACATCTTGGAAGCTAGAAAACTACCTATCTTGACCATGATACAGAAGATCAAGTCCCAACTAATGATCAGGCATTACAATAAACAGAAAGAAGTGACTGAGAAATGGGTAGGAATGGCCATATGCCCAAAGATCAGGAAAAAGTTAGCTAGGCATGCTGATTTCTCCAACACATGCTATCCTATACCAAGTGGGAATGGTATCTTTGAAGTTCATGACCGAGAGTGGCAGTATGTGGTTGATCTTATGGGCAAAAATTGTGAATGCAGAAGGTGGCAGTTGACAGGCATACCTTGCAGCCATGCCATTTCTTGTCTGAAGCATGAAAGAATCCTAGAAGATTCAGTGCTCCCAAATTGTTACTCCATTGATGCATTCAAAAATGCATATGGCTGCAACATATATCCATGTTCTGAAAAATCTTCCTGGGAGAATGTTGGAGGTCCAGAAGTGCAGCCACCTAAGTATGAGAAGAGGGTAGGCAGACCACCTAAGGCAAGAAAAAGGGCAGCACATGAAGTTCAAGGTCCTAATGGACCAAGGCTATCCAAACATGGAGTAATCATGCACTGCAGCCATTGTGGACAAACTGGTCATAACTCAGCTAGGTGTGAAGCAAAGAAGGCAGGCCTACCAGCTATTAAGAAAACAAAAAAACCAACTAGAACTGCTACTACAACTACAACTGAGCTAGAGCAACAACCAAGTTATGAGGTGAGTCATTCCCAGGTATGTGCACAGCCACAACCATACATTTTACATGTGCAAATGTAACTATCTAACTTTATTATTGGTTTAGGAGGTGATTAACCTAGTTGAGGTACCAGTAATGTCCCAAGTAGAGAACCCCATGCTGTCACAACTACTAGATGAGGTACCAGTAATGTTCATTTCAGTTTCAGTCACAACCATTTATTACTGGCATATCACAAAACTGATGTAACCTATTGTATTCAGGCTTCACAAAACATGAGGCACATTCCATCTACTTCACCATTGCCAGACTCTACCTACATCATTTCCAATCTCCCACCAGCAAGGCATACTCCACTTACAACAGCAACAAAGACTGGAAGGACCTCAAGGACCAAGATAGTGAAGAACAACGGTGCTGCCCCTAGTAAGAAGACAGGTAAGACCAAGAGAGGTCAATCTGGACAGTAGGATAGCCCAGACAACACTTTACGTAGTCTTTTGTGTAGGAAATATAGTTGCCTTTTGTCCAGCAACTATACGTTGCCTTTTGTCCAGCAACTATAGTTGCCTTTTGTGTAGTGATCTCATATAGGTATAGATCATTTGCAGCAACTTGCTGTTTTCTTAGCATATGTAATGGAAGCAACAAAACAATTCCTAGTTTGCTGATGACATCTTGGCTGTAATGACCACAACTGTGAAAATAAATGGTTTCTCAGTCAATATATGTCACTGTGAATGGATGGATGGTTCGGATGGTGTGTTCTCTTAGCATATAAAATGGGACCTATGAATGTGAATGGATGGTTAGGTTGGGTGGTTTTCTTAGCATATGTAATGATCTGTGAATGTGAATGGATGGTTTGGCTGGGGTTTTTAGCAAAATGGGCGTCCAGGGTGGCTTGGACATGAGCTGATGTTGCCTACGTGGCCAAGTTAGTACTGCTGGTGACCAAAAAATATAGATCGAGTACCTAGTAGGTAGGTTTTTCAGTTCGAGTACCTATTTAGAAACCACACAATAGTTTGAGTACCTATGGTGCATTTTACTCAATAATTAACAAGTGCATATTATAGAAACATGAACTCGAACTGAGTCAGAATAATTTTATTAATCTTTTTAGAATAGATGTAGTATTTTATTTTAAAGATTTATTCAGATTTTTCTTTTGAGTAACAAAGATTTATTCGGCTGATGCAAAAACTATCAAATGATTGACTTTGCAGGTGGGGGTTAAATCGATGAGCTTGATGGGCTATGGTCCAGGTGGACTTTCGTGTAGATGCTGCTGGTTTCCTGACATTTAGCACCATCTCGTGAGGTGAAGAGAGATGAGGCTGGTCATCGTCTATAAGAGAGGACAGCTGACCACCTGTAGAAAGAACATAGCTACGTGGTGAACAACCTGTAATTGGGCTGTATGACCTGTGCAGTTGGCCAAATTCAGTTTAAACCGAATTTTCAATTCGGAATATTTCAAATTAAAAGTAGAAAAGTAGAAAACGGTCGAAAAATGTTTAAACCGTTTTCTACTTTTACATTTGAAATACGAAACATCTGAAATGCGAAAGCGAAAACGGTAAAGTCGGACAAGAAAATGCGGATTCGATCGGATTAAATATAGAAAACGGTGCGGTTCGGTTCGGGATATTTCCGTTCCGTTTTCATCCTTAGTCACACGTGTTAGTCTCATCACACACACTCTCTCTCCTTTCTTCCCTTAGCGCCCTGTGCATGCTGGCAGCTAGCTGAATGCCAAAACTAAAACTAAAATCAACGACAGCGCCGTCATTGTTGCCATCGATCCCGTTGGGCCATAGCGGACGCGGGGTCAAGTTGCGACCGGTGGGAGGAGGTCCTTAACAGACCTTACCCATCCATTGTCGTGGAGCTCCCCTTCACCGACCATGTAACCGACCTAGGCGCACAGTGCGTCGATGCCCTCGACTCACTGTCCTCCTTCATGGTTTTCGTCCAGTCCATCCTGTTGCTATGATTGTTGCTCGATGAGGCGCTCACCTCTAGCGTCATCATGGGCGATGCACTCTTATACTAGGCACGCAGAGAGGAGGACGCCTGGGCGGTTACAACGGCACACGTACCCACTGCCTTATACCCCCATAAACCCAACCAGCTCAAGCCCCCTTTTCCTCACGTTTGCCTCTATAACCTCGAGGACTCCTATCTAATGGTGACGGGCTCTACACCCCTCTCCCTCTCCATCTCCACGCTACCCACGCAGCTCTGGGCTGTGGCGGCGGTGCCAGCGGGCACACGCTTCACCGTGCGGGCTGATTATGGTGTGTGCCAAGATCCGGAACATCTTCTTGCCGGGGTTGAGCTCCAGTGCTCCACCATGACTGTGACTATGACATTGAATTTAATATTCCTATATAAAATATTAAGTTTATTTTTTCAACATTTTTATATATTATATTGAATACTTAATTTTTTTTGTTTTTGTATATTCTTTATATAAACTTTAATTTATTAGTCGCTTGAGAAATGTTATTATATATAATTGAAATAATTATTTGTTTATATATTTTCATACCAATATAATTATTGATCAAAATATTTTTTTAATAAATACCTTGTTTTTTATGAGTCATATCTGTCTTCATGTGTTATATATACTTGTACTTTAATCTCTACCTGCATAGTACTTTTAATACTATTGATAAAAAGATAGATACTTGATCATAAATTAAATCGAGTAAATAACTTAACATGAATTTGAATCTGAACTATCCGTTTAAATGGGGAAATTTTCTCGTGTGGTCGAAAGTAAAACTCCCGTCTGCTTCCTCGTACCGTACAGGCGGAGCATGACCAAGTGTCCGAGATAAGCCCCGGATAAGCCCCCGATGGCCGATGTCGCCTCCTCTTACGTCGTTCTCCTCAGGATCATCGTGTCGGCGTTGCTCCTGGAGAGCGGCAAATTAAAAATGAGCAACTTTTCTCGAACGCCAACCTTAGCATCTACGCACGGACGGAGTGGCGGTGATAAGCCCGGATAAGCCCCCAATGTCCCCTCTCCTGCTGCTCCTCCCACTGCTCCTCGCCACGGCCACGGCCACTGCCAAGACCACCGCAGTGGCGTCCGTGACCGCGGCAGCAGCAGCAGCGCCCACCAGAGACGACAGGGGCGGCGGGCCTCCTGCTCCGCCGTCCCTGGTGCCGCCCGTGACGCCGCCGTGGCCGGAGCAGTTCCACGCGGTGGTGATCACGAACCTGAGTGCGCGCGGCGGCGGGCTGCAGCTGATCGACCTCTACTACGACTGGCCGCGCGGGCGGGACCTGAACATCGTCCACGACCAGCTCTCCCGCGAGCCGCAGTGGAACGTGGAGTGGGCCAACGGCACCGCCTTCCTGTTCGACGCCGCGTCCTGCGCCACCTTCCAGTTCGCCGTCGGCCTCCTGCCGCCAGACTGGAAAGCCCGCGGCGCCGCCTACCTGGGCCGCGACCGCGTCGACGGCTTCGACTGCCACGTCTGGTCCAACTTCGTCTTCGCCCGCTACTACGAGGACGTCGCCACCGGACGCCCCGTCAGCTGGAACTTCAATGGTACATGCGAATTCCAGTATCTTCGTTCAGTTTCTTGATTTAATTCGGAGATTGACATACATATGATGCAGGTGCAGAGCAGTGATGATTTCTGCTTTGTTGCTTTTCCAGGGATGCAGCGGCATGTGCTGAGCTTCGAGGCGGGGGAAGTGCTGCAGGACTCCTCCAAGTGGCAGGCACCGGCTTACTGCTTCACCAACAGCAATGGCGGCAGTAGGGCCAGCGCCGCTGCTTCGTCTTCCTGAGATCACGTCGCCGGGCGTCCGGAGTCCGGGCTCCACCTGCAGCTGGACGCTGCATAGTGCATATCATTTGACACTGTGAGCTCTCTTGAAGAAAGTCCATCTTGATGGGTGACTGAGGAGAGGCTTTCTGCAGTGACATGTCACATGTGTCTCAAGGGGGATGACGTGTGTACTATTAGTGGTCAGCAGCTCAACCAAAAGAATTAAACACGCAACGGTTACGGAGCGGCCTCAAATCACACGAAACTAACAAACAGAACCCCTTCTCGTTTTGATCTCTTGGTTTGGCTTTGATTGTTCGGCACTTGTTTATATTTGTAGCCTCGCCTTCTCCCCCTTCTCCACCGCAACAAACCAAACCTAGCCCACCCAAAAGAATTAAACACGCCTTATGGAGCAGCCTTAAATCACACAAAACAAACAACAAAAACTCTCCTCGTTTCGATCTCTCGGTTTGAATTTGGTTGTTTTGCAGTTGTTTATATTTGCCGCCTCGCCTTCTCCCCCTTCCCCACCACAACAAACCAAACCCAGCTCACCCAAAAGAATTAAACACGCAACCCTTACGCAGCGGCCTCAAATCACACGAAACAAACAAATAAAAACCCTCCTTGTTTCGATCTCTCGGTTTGGCTTTGGCTGTTTGGCACTTGTTTATATTTGTCGTCTCGCCTTCTTCCCCTTCCCCACCGCAACAAACCAAACCCAACCGCAACCGCAGTAGCAGTAGCGCAGAGGCAGAGCCGTCCATCTTCCTCCATGCCACCGCCGCCCCAAAACCCTACCCCTCGCCCTCCCTCCAGTCCCCCCGTCCCGACGCGACCAATTCTCCTCTATCCAGCACTGGTCCGGCGGCTTCCTGGCCCGGGCATGGATTTGCTGGCGTCCTTGGCCGTGCGAGAAGCGGTGTCTGTTCCCGGCGTTCCTCGCCATGTACGCTACCATCTACTGCATCAGCCAGCTCGTTGTGTTCTGATGGTGTGCGCCGCAGCAGCGCCTGGACGGTGCCAGCTGCCTCGTCTCGCTCTTCCACGGCACCCCCGCCATGCTGGCCGCTGGAGGGGCCATCCTCGCTCTGCCTGCCGGAGCCCGCTCCTTCGCCGAGCCCAATGCGCGCCTCCAGGACCACGTCCTCGACTACAACATCGCCTACTTCACCATGGACCTGCTCCACTACCTCGGCTTCCTGTCCGGGGACATCCTCATCATCGCGCACCACCTCGCCACGCTCTTCGTCTTACTCACCTGCCACTACTTCGTCCGCCACGGCGCCTACGCGCTCCTCGTCCTCCTCCTCCCAGGCGAGGTCACCAGCCTGCTGCACAACGTCTGGATGCTCGCCGGGATCTGGTGGGACTAGTCCCCCGCCGCTGCGCGCGTCTACGACGCCCTCTCGCCGCCCTTCTATGTGCTCTACACACTCGTCAAGGGCGTCGCCGGCCCGCTATTCCTCCTCAAGATGACCGCCTTCTACCTGTCCGGCCAGGCCGTCGACGTCATCCGTCGTAGGTGCGGATCTCCTGGATCCTCATTGTCATCACTGGCATTGCTGTTAGCAACCTGTGGATTTGGAACCTCTGGTCTAAAAACTAATAAGAATTAAAAAATCCAAAACGTCTTATCATTACCACACTATAAAAGAGTTGAGTTTTTTTAGGGGTTCTCTCTCTATAAAAACCGTTTAATCTAGACGTCGTGTTATATGAGCTCTCCGTCATCCGTAATCTTACATGTAAGATGTAAGACTCCTCCTCAACCAAGATTCCTTCTAGACATCGAAAAAGGAAAACACGTGAGATGTAAGACTCCAACGCCCATACGAGCCAAACTATCACGTCTGAGGACTTCGACACCCATATGAGCCAAAAAGGACTCTGATGCCCATATAAGCCAAAATAATAATGCAAAATGTATTTATACGAGCCTTATAGATTCGCTTGTCCTCTGTGCTTTAGAACGATATTGGACTCCGAACCCGAACTCTTGGAAGGTGAATGTGGGAGGATCCGATGAGCCCTATGAGTTGGATGGACTCTCACTTCAGTACCCCTCATATTATCGTATTTAATTCATTGCGGCTATATAAACTAATGACATGAATACATGTACCTCGTGCAAGTTATTTCAATGGTTGTTTCGTTTGAATGGTAGATCATGCCCTTTTGTATGATATAAGTTTTCTTGCATACCCATGGTCTGGATTATAACAACATAGGAGTATACATCATTTTGGTGCTTTAGAGGATCAATGCACTCGATGTCAAAAATATTAATGCGTAACTTTGGACTATAGTTGCTCAGTAGGAGTATATGAGTGGCCCTGTCATTGAGTTTGAACCCATCTATAAAGATATTCTATTTCTATATTTAAAGAAATATCTATGATATATATATGAACTGATATATCGAGAATTCAATTAATATTCCCATGACATTTGAAATATTTTTCATAAACACATGTGTGTCGCACTACACGCACGGAATATTTTTGGTAAACATGTGTATATAATGTATGACAAAAAAAAGGTGAAAACAAAAATCTAAACATGTTTGTAAGAAATAATGAAAAAAAAGATCATGTACATGTACTTTATCCTCTACTTTATGTGGCCAAAAAGGGAAAAAAACATAGAGTTACATTGTTTATGGGGCAAAAAGAAAAAATAATATAAAGTTATGTTTAGATGGACCTGCTAAATAAATTAATGCTATATTATTTAAGCCATAATTGTTTCGCATCTACATATGCTTGTTTATTTATATCACATTATTTTATATCTGTTCATTTAGACAAAATCTTATTACATCGTTAATAAAGTCATAATCCCTCACATTGTTTGCATGTGCCTATAGTAAATGTTGGGTATAGCCAACTATGGAAAGGATAACAGCTGAAAACATATAAGTAGTAACCTCACTCTAAGATAAGTGCTTTCTCCCTCCTAGAGCCTCTGGTAGCACAACTGAGACTAGGACGGGTTCTCCACCTATACGAGGACGGATCGACAGAAGTATGAAAAATAGGATAAGATAGGGGCAACACGAGCCGTTTAAAAAGGTGTCAAGTCAAAGTGCAGTGATATATGCAGCTAAGGCATCCTAACAAACACACGATTTGAACCTTATTCTACACAACCCGATCAAATCGATCAAAGCACTTGCCATCTACCATTATAATTCAATTAACATTTTTTTGTGATGGGTGAATATAACCCATTTTTCATTAAGTAGAGAGAATTACACAACGCAACTACGAGAGAACCCTCATAGCACAGATTACAAACCACCAAGCTAGTGGTGAGTGACCTAGAATAGAAACTAGGAACAAGAAAAAGGATACAAAAGAGGATGACTGCCCACGACACCTAAACCTATTTACTGAGCCGGTAAGAAAAAAGGATACAACATCGCACAATGACGTAAAGCATCCGCCAACGAACCAACCAGCGGCCAAGCATCCGCTGGGGAAGAGGCGAAGACACCCACTGCAACAAAGCATCTGTAGCGGGGGAAGGGCCAGGTCACTCTCGGCAGTAAAGCATCTGCTAGAGAGAAGGCCAATGACAACGGTGGCAAAGCATCCGCTAACAAACCAAACGGCGGTAAAGCATCTGCCAATGAACCAACCAGCGGCCAAGCATCCACCGGGGATAAGCAGTAGCAGGCAAAGCATCCTGCTACAGTTATCCACGACAACAAACCGGGCACTGATCAACAGATGCTGGACGGACCAATGCGAGTGGAAATGAAGCACAACAGTCACAGTGAGGGACTCCTCAAGGAATCGACGGCAGGGATGCAAGGTACTCATCTATATCCCAAAGGAGCAAAGTTTGAGCTAGTTGGTTACTTCGACTCAGATTATACGGGATGCAAGGTTGAAAGGAAGAGCACCTCGGGCACATGTCAATTGTTGGGAAGATCACTTGTTTCATGGTCATCAAAGAAGCAAAATAGTGTTGCATTATCAACCGCCGAAGCCGAATACATATCCGCCGGTAGTTGTTGTGCACAGATACTTTGGAGGAAGTCCACTTTGAGTGACTTTGAAATCAAGTTCAAGAAAGTGCCATTGCTATGTGACAATGAGAGTGGAATCAAATTAACCAACAATCCAGTTCAACATGCAAGAACAAAGCACATTAATGTCCGTCACCATTTCATAAGAGATCACCAACAAAAAAGAGACATTTGCATTGGGAGTGTAGGTACTGAAGATCAACTTGCCGATATATTCACCAAGCCATTGGATGAGAAAAGGTTTTGCAAGCTAAGAAATGAGTTGAATATATTGGATTTCTCAAATATGTGTTGATGCACCCCCCACTTATATGGCATGCCTCTCCTTCGAGCAATCCAAGGTAAAAGTTAATTGGCATGGCATACATCCTTACTAAGGATATGTTTAGTGCATCTAGACATCTTTATCATTTAATAGGCTCATTCATGAAAATCAAATGAATTTGATGATTGTATGGTACCACTATTGCTTCTATGCTTATTTTGGTCTAGTGGTAGCATATGACATGTTTGTGGGCTTGTAAACCTAGTGTTTGATCTAAAAAATGAGCTCCAAGTGTTTAACTCGACATGGTACAAGATAGCCCTTAATTAAAGGTGTGAAGAAACTTGTCCTTGGATCAAACCGAGTTAAATATCTTTGGCAAATGATCTAGATTGGACCAAATTTAGGAAAATGATCCTCACCCCATTGATTGATATTGATAATCTCAACCTGTCTACACTTTAAACCTTTGTGGTCATTGATGACAAAGGGGGAGAAATAGTGTCCAAAGATAGTGAAAAGACAACAAAGGGGAGAGAAACCAAGATATAAGTGATAGAGAGAGAATTTGACATATGGGGAGAGATATGACAAAGGAAGGGGATCAATTAAAATTTTGAGCACACAAGTAGGGGGAGCAAGCTCATGAACTTGTATGGTGCATTTGAATGTGCATTTCATATGTTTGCTAGCATGGCACAAATTTTTAATTTCAATATCCATGCTTGTGTGGTGTATGCTAGTTATAGGTTTGAATGATGAAATGAAAAACTAGTATGCATATGTTAAGTAACTAGACTCATGCTCACACTATGAAAATTAGACCCTTACTTCCAATGTTGATCTCATGGGGTATTCTAGTTTTTGTGTATGTCTAGTTACTAATGGTGCTAAGGATGGTATATTGGTACACTCCGATTGGTATCACACTTCAAAGGTCCATCTCTTATACCTTAGCATCATTTGCTAGACAATGTCTCCTATATTTCCTATCTAAGCATATGTGCAAGCTACAATCCAAACTCTTAGCACATATGTAGAGGGAGCAATTATTACCATTTGGGGTTCATGAAATTTGTCCATATCCTTTTATACATGGTAAATATGCTTGGGCAAGCAACATGGATTTAATAAAATTTTAATTCATATCTTTGTAAAAAGGGTTGTCATCAATTACCAAAAAGGGGGAGATTGAAAGCTCTTGTTTGGTTTTGGTGAATTGATGAAACCCTAAGTACTAACCTAGTTTATCAAGTGTTCATGAGATAGGTAGCATATTCCAAGTGGTTAAGCAAATGAAGATCATGACATGATGATGGTGATGCCATGGTGATGATCAAGTGCTTGGACTTGAAAAGAAGAAAGAGAAAATCAAAAGGCTCAAGGCAAAGGTATAAGTAGTAGGAGCCATTTTGTTTCGATGATCAAGACACTTAGCAAGTATGATCACATTTAGGTTCAATAGCCGTACTATTAAGAGGGGTGAAACTCGTATCGAAATACAGTTATCAAAGTGCACTAGATGCTCTAACTCATTGCATATGCATTTAGGATCTAGTGGAGTGCTAACATCCTTGAAAACATTTGTGAAAATTTGCTAACACATGTGCACAAGGTGGTACACTTGTTGGTTGGCACATTTGAGCAAGGATAAAGAAGTTGGAGTTGAAACGGATCAACTCGGTGAAGAAACATAGGTGAAAGGAGGTCACTGTAAGTGACCAGACGCTAGCCTTAACTGGACCGGCCCGTCCAGTCAGTGGATGCAGTGAAGACGCTGGCGTCGGTCTTCGATCGGACTCTGGGTCACTTCGTGACCGGACGTGTGATGGGTGTGTCCGGTCCCGCTGACATGGCAGCACAGAGAAGAGGAGAAAGAACCAGACACTAATGTTGTGTCCGATCGTGACTGACCGAACGCGTCCGGTCACAAATTTCCACCACTAGAACCTTACTGGAAACGATCGGACGTTGGTGTTGGTGCGTCTAGTCACTTCGAGCAGCGCGTCCGGTCACAACTTAAATATACTGATGGCCGTTGACGTCGGGCGATCGACATTTGAAGTAGGGGACACATGGCGTGCATCGCGCGACCGAACACTGGGGTCCTACGTCCAGTCGATCTGACCAGAGCATCCGGTCACCCTGAGCAGTGCCCAATGAAGGGGTACAATGGCTCTATTTCGTGGGGGCTTCTATTTAAGCCCCATTGCCGGCTCTAGCTCACACTCCTAGCTATTTTGCATTGAATAACAACCTTGTGAGCTTAGCCAAAGCCCTCCCACTCATCTTCATCATTGGTTCATCATCTTTGTGAGATTGAAAGTGAATCCAAGTGCATTGCTTGAGTGTTTGCATCTAGAGTCACTTGATGTTCGTGTTTTGCTATGGGATTCCTTGTTACTCT
The DNA here is from genome assembly GCF_019320115.1 of Miscanthus floridulus. Classification (NCBI taxonomy): domain Eukaryota; kingdom Viridiplantae; phylum Streptophyta; class Magnoliopsida; order Poales; family Poaceae; genus Miscanthus; species Miscanthus floridulus. The sequence goes on from NC_089583.1 coordinate 18,599,724, forward strand.
TGGTGGTTGCCGCCACCTAAACAGCTTGGAGCAGTGAGGATCGTCGAGCGAAGGTTGGCAATTGTCTTCGGTTCCGATCGTGGTGATTGTGAGAGGTTCTTTACCTTTCCCCGGCAGAGAGCCAAAAGGTACTCTAGTAAATTGCTCATGGCTTGTGTGATCCTCATCTTGTGTTGGTTATGCCACACTCTATTGAGGGTTTGGCGTGTGATGCCAATTAGCGTGTGAACCTCCAAGTGAGTGAATCGCTACAACGAGGACTAACTTGCTGGCAAGCAAGTGAACCTCGGTAAAAAATCATTGTCATCATTTGATTCTGAGGTGGTTGGTATTCATCCTTGTGATTGATCGGTTCATTCCTCGACTCGGTGGTATATCCATCTTGCTCTATCTCTTTACATTATCGCAAACTAGTTGTCAAGCTCTTTAGTGTAGCTAGTCGTGAGAGCTTATTAGTTTGGTTAGTGTGGCTCTTTAGTTAGCTGTTGAGAGCACACTAACTTAGTGTAGCAACATATCCATTGTGTGGATAGAGACTATATAAAATAGAATTGGGTAGGTGGCTTGCAACCCCAAGTATAGTGCTAGCGCAAAATTCACTTCGCCATCTTATTGACTAATCATTTGTCTTGGTGTTGTTATAGAAATTTTTAATAGGCTATTCATTCCCCCCTCTAGCCATTAGGACCTTTCACCATTGTGTCAGGTGGGAGCGTGAGGGAGCCGTTGCTCATTGGTGCTCGGCTACTACAGTGAACCGTTGAAGGAGAGCTAGCCATTGGGCCTTGGCCTGGGCCAGGCCGTGCATTGGGGGCCAGGCTGGGCACACTCGGGCTGGCCAGAGCAAGCCTAGGCAGCTGGGGATAAGGCAGTGCCTTTCCCTTCCTTCTTCCCTAATAGCTCCTTCCCCATTGTTACATCCATGAGCTAGGGTTCCTCCTCCACTCCTCTCTCTCCCATGATTTGAGCTGAAATTTCTAGGAGAGATTGAGAGTTCTTTGTGGGTGTGCATGAGAGGTTGAAGATCCACCTCCTCCCCTTCTCTTCCTCTCAAGCTTGGTGCTACTTCGAGTGAGGGATTGAGAGCCTAGTGTGTGCATTCGGGATTTGCATTTGGTGGCACTAGGAAATCTTTGTGATTGGAGATTTCTTGTTACTCTTGGTGATTGCCATCACCTAGACGGCTTGGTGGTTGTGGCCTCTGGTGAAGCCCGCGTGGTGATTGTGCGGTGCTCCGGAGAAGAGCTTGTGATGGGTATTTTGCTCACCCCGTGGGAGCCGCGAAGAGCAACTCTAGTAGAGCGAGACACGAAGAGCGACAAGTGGTCGAACCATGTTAAGTGCTAGAGCTTGTGGTAAGCACTTCACATGGGAGAGTGTGACTTGTGGACCGACGGCAACCTTGGAGATTGTCTCAATGGGGACTAGCTTGGTGGCAACCAAGTGAACCTCAGGATAAAAATTATCGTGTCAACCTTGTTCATCCTATTGATTTGCATTTCTCCAATACAAGCTTGTATTTACATTTCATATATTCTGCTTGTGTAGTTGCTCTTATAATTAGTTAGCTTGTGCAGCCTGCTAGTTACCTTCTTGCTTGTGTAGCATAGAAGTAGCTCACTTGCGTAACTAATTTGGTTTTAGTAACCTTGTTAGTTGCTTTGCTTAGTTTGTGTAGCTAAGTAATTTGCGCTCTCTAATTTGGCATTAGTTGCCTTGTTATTGAGCATTGCTAGTGAGCTTAGGTGGCTTTGTGCTTTTGCTTACTAGATTGTGTAGGTGCTCTCTGGTTTGCTTGAAGTACTAGTTGCATAGGTTTATGTGACATTGAAAGCTAGAATTGGATAGGTGAGCACTAGCTAGCCCGGAACCTTTGTTGCCCGTCGAAGGTCCGGCAAGGGAGAGGGCAGATCCAGCCCCGAGGGCCCTGGATCCGTCCGTTCCGCCAGCTAGCCACGTCGCCGGAGAAGACACCTCTAGGTCACGCCGCGTGGCTCCCCGTGCATGGATCCGGGTAGGCAACTCCCGGATTTGGCCTTGGAGAGCTGGGATCTAACCCGTTGCGGCCGCTCCGGCCGCCGGCCACCATGGAGCAGAGCGAGGTCGGAGAGAGGAAAGAGAGAGGGAGGGGAGGAAGATGGGGGCTGCGGACGGCTACCTTGTTGAGCGCCACCGTGGCCCGCCGCCACCACTCACAGGTGAGCAGCGACTGCGGCCAGGGGGCCGCACTGACGGGGAGCTTTGGTGGCGGCGGTGGGTCGCCCTGAGTCGCCCTGGCAGAGACGACGCGGGGACCTAAGGGGTAGAGCAAGTTGGCGAAGCCAATGAAACGAGTTGAAATTCAATTAACATTTCATTGCATTTGATATAGTTTTTAGAAACACGTGCGTGTTGCACGTGCATATTTGCTAGTAACCTGAAACGAGAGAGTATTTGTGTTTCCCTTCTTAAGAAATTTGACAATTATATTTTATTTGTGATGAATATAACATCCAAAATATAAGCTCATGTTAGTAACAATATGACAATGTCCAATTAAGCTTGTATATCAAATTGAATTATGGCCTTGATACATCTTTTTCTTTGGTTCCTAAGCAAAAAAAAATGCTTGTAGATATATCTTAAGATTAATTTTCATAGTATCCATGTGTTAGTACAGTTAAATATTAAGTTTTATGAACTCCATGAAAATAAAAAAAGAGAATAGAAACACATTTAGTTGAACCGGAAAATTAGAATAGAACATAACTGGACGGAAGATTCAATTTCGAAACGGGAGAAAAAGGACAAAAAAAATCGGAAAAAATAAAAGGCATCTGAACGGGAAAATAAACCAGAAGAGGGCATCGACGACGTACCATGTGAGTAATAACGAACAAGGACTCAAAGACCATGACGGTGTTCTACGCGTGCGTGACGGACGAGAACACTACGTTCATCTTTGAAACTTTTTTTCGTGAATCTATCCCCAATAAGTTCAACACATTTCTAGATCATGTAATAGTTGTGCGCATGATATAACTCGCTTGAGTCTTGGTTGGGACCCGGATCAACCATACGTTTGGCTTGATCCCCTTCCGAGTTTTGTATGTAACTTTGTGGTTCGCGACTATGCTAAACCGTCTGTGCCTGAATAAAGAGACTCAACGTGTTTGTTTCAAAAAAAAAAGAGGTAAAAATGTAAAATTTTAGCCTTAGATTTCGTCTGGACTCAAATTTTGTCTGGCCTCCCCTATCGTAATTATACCCGAAAGTCCCACCTCCGATGTGATGAACTCCCTTACGAAATGCAATAGGACAAATCGAATACAATACAAATACGAATCATGCGATTCCGAAATGTCAGAGTCTCCTCGTCGTGGACTAGACAGAGAACCAAATAGACCGAGGCACAAGAGAAATAGAGAACCAAATTAAGGCCATCACGATATAGATCGAGACCAAATAGAGTACAATACCAAATCAAGACCATCAGATATGTATATAAACCAGATCGAGACCAAATACATAGCAAATCGAGGCAACCAACTATGTAGCCAAAAAAAAATGAGCACAAACAGCCAGGCCTCACCCGACGTCGCCCACCACAATCACTGAGTGGTCGTCACCGTCCACGCTCGTGCTACCTCCCCCGCCACTCCGGGTTGGGGAAGATGAATAGTCGAGATGGGGAAGACAAACAACAGGAGTGTGCTGCTTGTGCAGCATCTATTGACCCGCACGCTGCACACTGCCGCCACAGCTTGTGCTGGACACCGCCGCCGCCGCTTATCCAGGGACTATGCCGCACTGCAACCCAGCGAAGGAGGAGAGGCGCAGGCAGCAGCCGCTGCTTGGGAGTTTGGCCTGGCCGCGAGGCCGTCTCCGGCCAGCCGCCGCTGCCACGTGCTCTTTTTTTTGGAGACCGATGCTTGTGGAAGTGGAATGAGCGGCCGAGTGCTAGGTTAGTTGGTTACGGGATGAGGGTGGGTTGGGACTAAAGTTGAGCTGCAGTGGTTCAGTTTTGTGGGCCAGCAAAATTTTAGCTATATCTACTTGGTTGGTCTGATCTGATCTCTCGCTTGGTTTCAATTCTTTATGTTTTGGATTTTTGTCGCTTGTTCTATTTCCGATTTTTTCTACTCAGTTTTGTGGCTCGCTGTTCGCTCCACCGGGTTTTTTATGTACCTTTTTTCTGTCTGTTATTACTCACTCTTGTGGGGTTTTTCATATAAACGTGAAGAACTAACAATAGATACAATGTTTTACACCATCTGATATAGTTTTGATTAGAAACAGAACTTATTTTTATTAAAATATGGATTATTCAATGGTCTAACCAATTATTTCGTGAACTGGAATCTTGGACAGATTTTGTCTAATCAAGTTTAAACAAATATATTTATGTAATTCTTGACGAGGGTTGCCATGTGCAAAATCGACACTGTCATATTTATGTGCTTTGCAACGAAAGAAAAAATATATCAATGTGTATTTTAATTCGATATTGGTTTAGTAGGACATTGTTATATTATTGTCAACATTAACTTACATTGTGGATATCATTGCCATCATAAAATAAATTATAGAAGGATAAAATATAAATAGATATGTACCATTCATGTTCTCATTTTGCATAAATGTTTGATAGTTTTTTTTCTCTCATTGTAATGCACGGACATATTTGCTAGTAAATAAAAAAATAAAAAACAGTTTAATATTAAAGTATATAGATTCCACCAATAGATCATAAGAACAGGCAGTCCAACAAATGGAAAAAGTGAGTACTTACAATTATACGGCTTTCACTAGTACGAAAATCATCTAAGGGTCCATTTGGATGTAGATATTGGGGAAACTGGAATTGAATTGGGTTCAATACCAAAGCAGCCATGGTATTGAAATGTCAACAATTCGAATATTATTGTTTGGATGACCATTGAATTGGCTTTTGAAATCCTAGTAAGCAGCTCAAATCTGTTTACTGTTTGGATGCAAAAGCATAGAATTGAAATGCTGGGGAAGCTTGACCCATCCATGTTAGGTGGAGGTTGGCAGCGGCCACCATGGCAGGCCACGGTAGGAGGAGCTCGACCCTGGCCACGACGAGGGGAGCTTGACCCCGGCCATGGCTGTCAATCCACACCGATGGGGAAGAAGCGGCACCGATGGGAGAGCTCGACCGCCCATGGTGGATCTCGACAGCCGACAGACAACGGGGAAGAAGGGGTCGCCGATGGGAGAGCTCGATCGGCCATGGCGGATCTCGGGGGTTCTCGACCGGACATGGGGAGCTCCACCTCATGCGTGCTCGCACCGCAGCCCGCTCGCTCGCTCGACCTCACACACGCCGCCGCCCGCTCGCCCTCACACGCGCTCGCGCTGACACCCGCTCGTGCGCCGCCGCTCGCCCACAAGGGCGCTCGCGCCACCGCTCGCCATTGTCATCATCGTCGAGGAGTGGGCAGAGGCGGTGCCCGGCATGGCGCCACACCTTGTCGGAGCGGGAGAAGATGAAGGGAAGGAGCTCTACAGGCTGAGATGAGGGGCAGAGGGCTGGTATGCGAGGGAAGACGAGGGGAAGGATCGAGTTTGCGGCGACCGGCGACTTATTCCGCGTGGGGAAGAAAGGCCCGATTCAGGCGAATATAGAGGGGCAAGCCTCGGTATTGTGGGTGGGGTCGAGCAGGCAAGTCGAATGTCGTGCGGTATTGGAGCTAGTTTCCAACTACGAATGCCAAGATCATCCAAACATTAGAATTGGAGGTATTCAATGCCAATGCCAAATTCCAGGCCTCAATACCAACATCCAAACGGGTTGTAAGAGACAATGGAGCGATGGGGTGCCTTGTGGAGACAGAAGCCGAAGACTGCGAGTGCGATCGGGGCGAGTGGCCTGGTAGTTGGGCTGAACAAAAATAGGTTTGCAGAGAAATTTTACCTTTTTAATATTCGATATAGATAGATATAGATATAGTATAGAAATACACAGATTATCCACTTTCTCATCTTCTGTATTTTGTACTTTGTACGTACGCTGTCAGTCACCGTCACTCCAACTGTAGGGATAAATGCTGTGGAAAACGGTGAGTACGTTGCTCTCTTATATTACCCGTAAAGAAGACAACTTCCTTAAAAAAGAAAAAATAATCCTCATGGGCAAACTGACTTGTCATGTTCGTTTGGCTTATAAATCGTACTTTTTCAGCCAACGAATAGTATTTTTCTCTTACAATAAATTAGCTAATAGTACTTTCAGTCATGACTTATAAACCAAACGAACAGGACATTAGCTGGCGACTGTGCTAGAGTGCTGTGGCGACGACTGCCCAGTCATCAGTCTTCACGCATGGCTGGGTGGGACTGGGGAGGGCAACAAGTTGCAGCTCGAGAGCGGCAGACTAGTATGGCTGTTCGCTGGGACGTATCAGCCGTACCGTTTCAATAAAATAATTACAAGCAATTTTTCTCGTGTGGACGAAAGTTAAGATTTCACTTCTCTTCCTCAGCACTCGCAGCCTGCAGGAGAACCCGCCGATGTCGCCTCTCCAGCTCCTCTCACTCTTCCTAGTCGCCGCGGGCAACGCCAAGACGACACCACCGTCCGTCGCCGCAGCGGCACCAGCTGCTGAGGCGGGGGCGGGCCTCCTGCTCCATCCCCGGTGCCGGCGACACCGTCGTGGCCGGAGCAGTACCACGAGGTGGTGATCACGAACCAGACGGCGCGCGGCGGCCGGCTGCAGCAGATCGACATATCTACTACGATTGGCCGCGCGGGCGCGAGCTGAACATCATCCGCGACCAGCTCGGCTCCAGTGGTGGCGAGCCGCCGCTCCGGGACGTCCAGTGGGCGAACCGCACCTCCTTTCTGTTCGACTCCTCGTCCTGCACCACCTTCCAGTACCCCGTCGGCCTCCTGCCGCCCGACTGGAAGAAAGCGGGTGCGCCGCCACGTACCTGGGGTGCGACCGCGTCGACGGCTTCGACTGCCACGTCTGGTCCAACTTCGTCTTCGCCCGCTACTACGAGGACGTCGCCACCGGCCGCCCCGTCAGCTGGACCGTCGTCAATGGTACGGTGCAGTGATCGCTGACTTGCAAATAAATCCAGTATCTTTAGTTTCTTGATTTGCTACTTGGCAATTGGCATATACAGTACAGTGATTTTCCGTTTTCTTGGTTATTGGTGTTCTTGAACTCTGAATTTCTTCCGCCAGTCCGGCTACTTTGCTTGATGCATGAGGCATGGCAGTAGATGGATTGATGATTTATGCAATTGTGCGCTCTTGTGTTTCGCAGGGACAGGGATGCAGCGGCACGTGCTGAGCTTTGAGGTGGGGGGAGTGCCGCGCAGGACTCCACAAAGTGGCAGGCACCGCCTTACTGCTTCAATGGCACTGGCAGCAGTGCCGACGGCGCCGCTGCTTCTCCTTGAGCTCAGGTCGCCGGAGACCTCCTCCGGGTCTCCGGCTGCAGTGCCGACAGTACGTGAGCTCTTCAAGTCTGATGAGTGATTGAAGAGAGGCTCTCTACAGAAACATCTGTCTCAAGGTGTCGTGTACGCTCTACGGACTACGGAGTACTATTAGTATGTGTAGTATGTCTATATATTCTTCCGTTTGTATATAGGATTACTGTATTTTAGACATGTGCATTCCGAGAATAATACTATATATATGAACGTAAGGGGTAATTTTTTCAGTTTACATTAGTGTATCCTTGTATACACTGTTTGCACTAATTCAACAGTACTTTTCAGCGAACGAATAATGTTTTTCTCTTATAATAAATCAGTATAAGTATCAGCATAAGCTAAATTTCACCCGAACTGACCCAAACTTGAAACCCGAACTCTAACCCTTAAATCACCCCGAACACCAATGCGGATGATAATCCACCCTCGTCATCAAACTTCTTAGATCCTAAAACCCCAAACCCACCATTATACGACAAATATAATAAAAGCAATGAAGAATTTCTAGCGACACATTTTTTTTTAGAATTACACAATACAACATAGACGCCTACAACACGCATGCACACTCACCCCTATGAACACACGTACACAAACCCTACCCCTATGAGCACCTCCGAAGGACTGAGCCGGCACATCTCGAGATTCACGAAGTCACCGCACGCGCCTCGCTATCGACGGGGACGTCGCCTACCACTGAAAGCATAGCCCCGTTAAATCCTGGAATAAATTAAGAAAAATGCGAGCACCCGTGCCAAGTCAAGGACTTTGAATCCGAGTAGGCAGGTTCCATCACAAGGAACCTAACGAACTGATATATGATCAGTTCGCTAGCGACACATTTATTATAATATACGGTGTATTCACATGTATAAACAAGAGGGAATAAACAACCCTGATTGTATGACTCAACTTAGAACAAATTGAATAACTTACATGAACAATTAATTAATAAAAGCCATGAGTTTTGATTCAAAATGATCTATTTTGGTTCTTCACTGGCCATCCACAGAAATGAACCCAATATGTTTCGGGCCACCAAACTCGAAAATCAACAGGAAGAAAATCGTCCCTGCTCCACATCTGCTGGACCTAAAATCCATGGGCCCCAACCCAAAATCTTCCCATTCCCGTCAGCCCGTCACTACTTTGGTCCATGGACTGCTGCATGTCCGAGAATAAAACTTCTCCGAGTCCTATTTTACCACTTTACTACTGAACCGGTGGGACCCACTTTACAGAGCACTTACTCCTTCGGTCCAGCTTCGAGTGGCTGTGGTTAGTGGTTAGTTGCAGGTAGGCACACGCGAAGCGATAAGCCGCAACACTCGCCGATGTCGCCGCCGCCGCCGTCCCTCGTGGTGCTCCCGCTTCTCCTCCTCCTCATCCTCTTCGCCGCTGTATCCCCCGCTGCGGCCAATGCGACCGCCACCGCAGCGGCAGGTGCCGGCGCCTTCCCCCCTGTGCCGACGCCGTGGCCGGAGCAGTTCCACGCGCTGGTGTTCACCAACCTCACCGCGAGCGGCGGCCGGCTGGAGCTGATCGACCTCTACTACGACTGGCCCGGGGGCCGCAACCTGAACCTCATCCGGGACCAGCTCTCGGGCGACCCGCTCTACGACGTCGAGTGGACCAACGGCACCTCCTACTTCTTCGACTCCGGGTCCTGCCACAGCAGGATGTTCCCCGTGGGGATCCTGCCGCCCGACTGGCTCGCCGCCGGCGCCGTCTACCTCGGCCGCGAGCACGTCGACGGTTTCGACTGCCACCTCTGGACCAAGGTCGACTTCGTCTGGTACTACGAGGAAGTCGCCACCGGCCGCCCCGTCCGCTGGAATTTCTTCAATGGTACGACAGCTATCACCTGCACATTCCATCTATACTTTCTGTCGCCTCTTGGTGGACGCCGCGGGTTTTGCGGTGGTTCACACCCTTTTTCGGCTGTTTTTGATCTAACAGTGCGTGCAATTTTGCTCCGCAGTTTGTAGGGATGCAGTCTAAATTTCTGGGAACTTTTTCCAGTTTTCTCCCTTTGATGCAGCATTATAGTGGCGATTCTACAGTTCCGTTGTGCAGGGATGCAGTCTGAATTAGACTGAATAGTTATCCTGACACTTCGAACTCTGCTTGTCTTTTTGCAGTAATAACATTTCTGCATTCCTCCAGTATAAATTATCGGATTTACTTGTGCACAGATGCAATCTGGATTTCTCCAATTGCTTGGGTTCTTAATTGGGGATTGCTACTAAATTTTGTCATTGTGCTTGTCTTACTACAGTCTCTGTTTTCCTGAACCGCGAATATCTTATTTCAGTCTCAATTGCTTCACTTCTGCGGTACTTGGTTGATGCAGCAGTGTTAATGATCTGTGTGTTCTTCTTCCCCAGGGATGCAGCAGCATGTGATGAGCTTTGAGGTGGGAGGAGTGCTGGAAGACTCCAAGTGGCAGGCGCCTGCTTACTGCTTCAATGGTGGCAATGCCGACACCGCCAATGTGGCTGCCGATAGATCCGGTAGCGTTGATGTGATGAACAGCCTGATCAGGTTCGCCGGGGCTCCAGCTGCAGCTGTAGCTGCATCATTTGACCAGTGAGAATTGATGATTGTGTGATGAGACATGAGAGGCTTTGCCAACGGTGATCCACGCCCTGTTGATTCTGTTATGCTCTGTTGATCGCATTGTGCTTTGTAACAGTCACTCTACATTTCCTGGAACTGGAAATTTGATGAGCCGTAGCTGCCAGGAGTACTATTTTCTTGGAGAATGCAAGGTTCATAATCGGTACTGATCTGCTGAATTTGACTGTCCTGCAGTCGCTGAACCGGAGTGGCACAAATGGAATTGCATTTTTGAGCATCCGGATTCCTGACCGGAAAGCTAGTTGGTTGGGTACTTTAATCTATCTGTAAAACCGAGGAGCCACATCAGTTCAACGCTTATGCTAACTTGTACCATGAATCTACCGTGAGTTCATGACTGAAATGAGCTGCTTGCCTAGCTGCGATTAAAACAGTCATGCCTGAAAGTCTGAAACAAAGTGCACAAAGGTAGAACTCGCTGATGCAGAGAACGGAGGGCAACCTGACCGATGAGCAAGAATTTGTGCTCAATCATGCTCTGAATGTTGCTCTAGTGTAAAGCTTGTTTTTTCTCCTGCAATGCCGGTATAGCAATGAACCATAATTTCAAGAAAACTAACGAGACCATGAAATAAAAAAGTTAGATTTTGGTATACCTTAACCATTTAAGAATGTCAGTCATTGGATTATGAATCTAAACATAAACACCTCGGTGCGCCTATGGGACATGTATACATGCGTACATATGAATATGGTCATCAGCGTTTGTCCTTCTATATAAAAAAAAGGACGTAATAGAACACTAGAGCAGTACTGATTGCAACAAAACATGTATTTTTCTGTTCCGTGAAAAGCCAGTAGTGATTTTTCTGTTTCGTGAAAAGCCTATGTCTTTAGCAAGCCCAGTTTAGTAGAAGGCCCACTAAAGGCCTTTGGAACATGGAAAAAGGAATTTGAAAAGAAAACACAAATGCATGTTCAAGTTCTATCAATTTTGAAATAATGACTCGCGCAAAAAAAAAAAAGAAATAAAGACAGAGTAATCCTATTTTCTTCAAAAGTTAGAAATGCTCATGAATGCACCAAGTATTCCTATGGGTGTGAACTTAGCACATGAAATGCTAATGAATGCACATGAAATGCTCATGAATACACCCAAAAACAATAAAATAAAGACAGAGAGTAATCCTATTTCGAATTGGACCCATATTATCAATTAGACGCAAAACTTAGCACCAGTTGAGTTGAGAAATTTATCTTAATTTCACATTTCAGAGAGATTTAAGGTTAGGACTTTGAACCGGATGGATGCGAACTCAAATGCATGGTATTTTGGAATTGAACACATATTTTCTCAACAATAGGGTATTTTTTGTTTGTCTTTATATCATACAGATAAGCCTAGTGCTCGGCAACACTTATATCTTACTTTTCTTTATTTTACTTTCCTTGGCCGACGACGAATGACACCAAGGGGAAGGATGGTGGTTTTCTGATGTTAGATGACTGCCTCATGATGTTCGGTGGGGTGGTGGCTTATGACTCCAAGCACTGCCGAAAGCTCACGCGTCGCGAGGTCTACATGGCCGAGCCAACAGCACCATCTTTTCTCCAATGGTTGGAGTCCACCATCACCTTTGACTGATCTGTCCACCCAAAAAGCGTCCCATAGCCAGGAAGGTACCTGCTCATGGTTGACCCAATCATTGGCACAAAGTGGCTCACCAAGATGCTGATGGATGGAGGCAGCGGCCTCAACATCATGTACGCCGAGATGCTTGATGCCATGGGCATCGACCGGTCGCGCGTCCGATCGATCGGGGCTCCTTTCCATGACATTGTGCCGGGGAAGCAAGCCATACCACTCGGGTAGATTGACCTGCCCGTCACCTTTGGGGATCCAGCCAACTATAGGACAAAGACCCTCAGGTGGTCGGGTTCCACGGAGCCTACCACGCCATCCTAGGATGACCGTGAAGTTCATGGCCATCCCCAACTACACTTACCTAAAGCTCATGATGCTAGGCCCACATGGGGTCATCACCATCGGCACCTCCTTCCAGTGTGCTTACGAGTGCAAAGTTGAGTGCTGTGAGCATGCCTCGGTGATTATCTCCTCCGAGGAGCTCACAATCATCAAGGAGGGGGACATCGAGGAAGCACCTAACTCCAAGCGATTGGTTGTATCTTTTGAGCTTGCGGAAGGCGTCAAGGAGGTCCTCATAGACCCCAACAGCTTCGAGGACAAAGTGGTGTGCATCGGCACCGTGCTTTCCTCCAAATAGGAAAGCACACTTGTTGACTTCCTCCGCGCCAATAGAGACATCTTCGCATGGAAACCCTCGGACATTCTAGGCATTCCGAGGGAAGTCGCTGAGCATGCCTTGTAGATCAGGCCAGGCTCTAAGCCAGTAAAGCAGCGCCTACATTGCTTCAATGAGGAGAAGCGCATGGCCATCAGCGAGGAGATCACGAAGCTTTTGGCGGCTAGATTCATCAAGGAAGTGTGTCATCCTGAGTTGTTGGCCAATCTTGTCCTTGTACAAAAAAAGAATGGGAAATGGAGGATGTATGTTGACTACACGGGTCTCAACAAGGCGTGTCTAAAGGATCCATTTCCTTTGCCACGTATAGATCAAGTAGTTGACTTGACCTTAGGGTGTGAAACCCTCTACTTCCTTGATGCATACTCTGGGTATCATTAGATCATGATGAAAGAGTTCGACCAGCTCGCGACTTCTTTCATCAGCCCATTTGGATTGTTCTGCTACATCATGATGCCATTCGGTCTGAAAAACACAGGGGCTACATACTAGCGCTGTATGCTCAAGTGTTTTGGTGACCTCATCGAGTGGACCATTGAGGCTTACATAGATGACATCATGATCAAGTCCAAATAGGCTGACCAGCTCATAGCAGACCTAGAGCAAACCTTTGCAAGACTCTGGGCAAACGACATCAAACTCAACCCTAAGAAATGCATTTTTTGGGTCCCAAGGGGTATGCTGCTTGGGTTCATCATCTCCGAGCGTGGCATCGAAGCCAACCCAGAGAAGATCTTGGCCATCACAAGAATGGGCCTGATTTAGAATCTAAAGGGAGTACAATGAGTTATGGGTTGCCTCGCAGCACTTAGCTGTTTTATCTCGCGCCTCACCGAATGAGGTCTCCCCCTATATCGGCTTATGAAGAAAACTGACTGATTTGCGTGGATGCCCAAAACTTAGGAAGTGCTTAATAAGGACAAGGAAACCCTGATGAGGGCCCTAATTCTGGTCCCGTCGACCGATGGGGAACCACTCCTGCTTTACATTACGGCCACCACGCAAGTGGTCAGCGCCGCCCTAGTGGTGGAACAGGAAGAAGAGGGACATGCCCTCAAGGTGCAATGTCCCATATACTTCATTAGTGAAGTCTTATCTGATTCCAAGACTCGCTATCCCCAAATCTAGAAGCTCCTATACACCATCCTTATTGCCAAGAGGAAGTTATGTCACTACTTCGAGTCACACCTGGTGACCGTCATGACATCCTTCCCTCTCAGCGAAGTTGTCCAAAACTGAGATGCCACTAGAAGAATCATGAAGTGGGCACTCAAGCTAATGGGAGAGGGCATTTCATATGCCCCTTAGATGGCCATCAAGTCCCAAGCATTGGCTGATTTTGTTACATAATGGACCAAGATCCAAATGCCACCAACGGCCGTCGACCAAGAGTACTGGACGATGTACTTTGATGGATCGCTAATGAAGAAAGGTGCCAGTGTGGGATTGGTCTTTGTTTCACCCCTCGGGGTGTGCATGAGGTACATGGTTCACATCCACTTCCCTGCCTCCAACAATGTGGCTGCATATGAGGCACTCATCAATGGCCTACACATCGCCATCAAGTTGGGCATCCGTCGGCTTAACATCTGAGGTGACTCACAGCTAGTGATCGATCAAGTCATGAAGGAGTCAAGTTGCCACAGTGCCAAGATGGCTACGTACTACCAAGAGGTCTACTAGCTAGAGGATAAGTTCAATGGCCTCAAACTCAACCACGTCCCAAGGCATTTCAACAAGGCAGCCGACACGCTAGCGAAAATGTGTTCGGCTGAGAGCTGATGCCGACGGGTGTCTTCACCAATGATTAGTATAAGCCCTTGGTCCACTACAAGGAGCCAGAATAGACCAGTGATGGGTCACCTACCCTAGGCTCGAGGGCTAACCAACCATCGGCTCCTTCTGACCTTGAAGTCATGGAGGTTGATGAAGATCCAGTGGTAGAACCTGACCCTCAAGCTGATTGGAGGATGCCTTACCTCGACTAGCTCCTCCATGAGGTGTCCCCGATGGACAAGATGGAGGCTCGGTGGCTCACACGCCATGCCAAGTCCTTTATCATTATTGAGGGGGAACTCTACAAGCAAAGTCACACCAAGATCCTACATCGTTGCATCCCCATCGAACAGGGGAGGCTATTGCTGAAGGACGTCCATGGTGGGGTCTGTGGACATCATGCCACACCTAGAATCTTGGTTAGAAATGCATTTTGACTGGGCTTCTACTGGCCAACTGCGGTGGCCAATGCCGAGCGAATTGTGCACACCTACGAAGGGTGTTGGTACCATGCTCATCAAACCCACCTGCTAGCCCAAGCGCTCCAAACGATCCCTATCACGTGGCCGTTCACGGTCTGGGGTTTGATCTGGCCAGACCCCTCCAGAGAGCTCCCAGGGGCTACACGCACTTGCTTATCGCTGTGGACAAGTTCACAAAATGGATAGAGGCTCGACCGATCTCCGTGATTAAATCCAAACAAGCCATGCAATTCTTCCTCGACATTATCCACTGCTTTGGGGTCCCAAACTCCATCATTATAGACAACGGCACACAGTTCACCAGGAAAAAAATCCTCTGATTCTGTGATAACCACCACATCCATGTCGATTGGGCCTCTATGGTGCACCCCCACATGAATGGGCAGGTCGAGCACGTGAACGGCATGGTCTTGCAAGGCCTTAAGCCTAGGATCTTCATCTATCTGAACAAATTCAGCGAACAATGGGTTGCTGAGCTTCTCGTGGTACTCTGGAGCTTGCGGATGATCGCCAGCCAGGTGACTGGCTACACACCTTTCTTCATGGTCTATGGTTCCGAGGCGGTCCTCCCAACTGACCTCGACTATAGAGCACCAAGGGTTAGGGCGTATGACGAACAGGAAGCCAAGGCGTCCCTCGAGGATGCCATTGATCAGCTTGATGAAGCGCACGACGTTGCCCTCCTCTACTTGGCCAAGTACCAGCAGGTGTTGTGCCGGTATCACGGCCGCCATGTGCAGGGTTGGGCCTTCAACATCGAGGACTTGGTGCTTTGCCTTGTCCTGAGCAACAAGAACCGCCACAAGCTCTCTCCGTCGTGGGAGGGACCGTACGTCATCGTGGAGGTGCTCCGACCAGGCACCTACAAGCTCAAGTCCATCAATAGCAAACTCTTCACCAACGCCTAGAACATCAAGCAGCTATGTCGCTTTTACCCCTAATCTATGCGTGTACTTATGAAAATTAAGAATGATATTTCTGAAAAGTGTAAACATTTTCTCTTATTGGTTTCGCTATTGTTTCCTCGATCTTTAGTGACACCCAACCCCAGCAATGGCAAGGGGTTGGGCCTCACTCGGGGGCTAATAAGAATATATCTACTTAGAAACATTCTTTGCACCTGACCCCTCCTTACGTTAAGATCTAGAAGCAAGAGTCATGGAAACAAACGCTGAGTAAAACTGGTCAGACCACAAGAAACCTACGCCCCAGCGGCTATGGCGTTTTTGCTTACCAACATGATCAGAGTTTTTTTGCGTGCACCTCGAGCTTTACAATCTTAACATTAGAAGGGGTTGGATCGCATCAACCTTTTTATGCATAAAAAAAGAGAAGGGCCAAAAGTCTATTCGGCTAAAACATAAATTAAAAACTTGTCTATTTATTACAAGTTCACCGCCCGGCTCATCCAACTAAATAACCCCTCAGGGCGATGACCTCATCCTCAATCTTGACAGATAGGTCCTGCACTAGGGGGGCCACCGACTGCTCAATCTCCTCCACCTTGGCCTCGGAGTAACCTAATGCGAAGCCCTGACTCATCGTCACCAGATCGATGTTCTCGTAGTGAGAACGAACGATCACAAATGACCAATGAACGCCAAAGTGAAGCGCATCCCTCATGATCTTGTGTGCTCAATCTGTAATCCAGATGGCACAGACCATGAGCAGGCTCATCTCCTGCTCTGAGGCCAGTTGGAGGTCATCACAGACCAGCTGGATGGTGAAACGCAGCGTATCATGCTCATCACTCTCCTTCAGGAGGGAGCCCTTCACTTCACCAAGCTCCCTCTCCAAGTAGTGGCTCTTCACCATCTCTGCCCCAAGCTTGTTATTGAGACCTATCCAAGTCACATACCGACCGTGTCAAAAGGCCTACCACGGATTCTAGGGAGAAAGATAACAAGGGAAACCAGAGGCTTATCGTCCACGTCCGCCTAAAATTTGCGTGACTCATCACACTGCCAAGTCACCTTGGCCTCCAGGCACCAGACCTCTTCCTAGTGCTGATTGACCTCCGTGGTGAGCCTAGCGGACATGCCCTCAGCCACAACCTTCAGGTCCCTCTCCCCCTTAAGCTCACCCTCGGGGAGGGTGATCTACTACCAGGCATTGGCGCACTCCTGGTGAGCCAAGTCACACTCCGTGCAGAGTCCCTCTATAGCTCAAAGCAAATCATCCTACTCCTTCCGTAGCCACTCGACCTCCATGGTGTCCATGCGTGCCATCTCCATCAGGGCCATGAGCTTCTCTCTGGCCTCATAGGCATCATTGTGGACATCCTTCTCCCTGACTTGGAGGATGGCTAGCTCCTAGGCAGTGGGAGCAAGCTCAGCCACCTCCTAATGGGCGTCCGCAAGCTGTGTGGCCATCCCCTCACTCCACCATGTCTCTTTGGCGAGGCGGTCCCAAATGTCCTTCTCGCAACAAAGGAATTGGGACTTATCCCGACTGTGGACCATAAGGGACTGTGCATAGGACAAGTCTTAGAGGCATGGAAAGGGAAAATAAGAGTCACAAACTCAGCAACATCATATCTGATTGATAGGGGCGACGACGTCGTGCAACGAGCTCAGCGCGGTGGTCAGGGCGTGAACCGCGATCCCAACCTCTATGTGGACGCTCTCCCATTCCCTCTCCTCCGCGGCGTCTTCAAGGGCAAAAAGCATCACCCTCGGGTCCCGTAGGTCTACCCACCAGACCTAGTATCCTCCCCACATGTGAAGGTCACCGACCACTCGGACCAGAGACTGGGATGGCTCCATGCCGATCCCAAGTGGCGCTGACCCATCTTGTGGCAGCAACTCCTCTGAAGCAGCCCCTCCGGTGGTAGAGGGGGCAGGAGACATGGACGTGGTGGCCTGCCCTATCACCACATCCCCTAAGGATGCATCGGGTGTGCCCTCTCCTGTCCGACCCACCGCAAACGCGGCCACCTACATGGATGACGGCTCTAGTTGCGCCATCTCCGCCTATGATATCACAGCCACACCTAGCCATGCCACGTCTGCCACGAACGCCTTAGGTGTGTCCTCCCCCATCCTCCCCACCGTAGACATGGCCACCTGCATGGATGATGGCTCTGGTTGCGTTGTCTATACCTATGACATCGTGGCCAAACCTAGCCATGCCACGTCTACCATAGATGCCTCGGGTGCATCCTGCTCCATCCGCCCCAATGTAGAGGCAGCCACCTATGCGGATGATGGCTCTAGCCATGATGTTTCTGCCTGTGATGTCACTGCCACCTGCTCAGATGATGGCCTCGGCTGCGCCATTTCTGCCTGTGATGTCATTGACACACCCAGCCATGCCACATTCACCATGGGCACCCCGGACATGCCCTCCTCCATATGCCCCCCACAAACGTAGCCACCGGCTGTGCCCCTCCAGTCAGCACCATCGCTGCCCCGGCGCCACTCTCGCTCACCCTCGATGTAACACCAGCTGGCTCCTAGCGCATCTGCTGGAGGGTGAGGCTCTTCTTCGACACAAGCCTCAGGAGAGTCCTGTGTCCTGCAATGCTACAAAGGACATGATGGTCAGTTTACGACAAAAATTTGTTAGAGCAAAGGAGCGTAGAAATTCTTAACTCACCTCGATGCCACCGGACGATGATGTTTTGAGGTTGGTTTGCCCAACCCTAGCTACACCTCATTGGCATGTTGCCATTTTGAGCCTTCCCTCTGCTCGGAAGGCCTAGACAGAGCAGAGCAGTCGGATCCCTTTGACTCCAGGGGCGCCTCAGAAGGCCCAGACGGAGCAGAGCGGCCTGATTTCACCAGCTCTAGGGGCACATCCTCACACTCCTACCATGGGGCATGCCATAGGAAGGGCCCTACCTATGGTAAAGATGAGTCCTCATTCCCACCTCCTAGCTCATCCCATTGGATGGGTGACCCAGAACCATCACCTCCCTCTCCTTCTTCTTCTTCCTCCTCTGAACCTTGCTACCACCTTCCTTAATCCAGCTTCGCCTTCTCCTTCGCCCACCACTTTGCCTTCTCCTCATCCTTCTTCTTCTTCTTCTTCTTCCTCTTCTCATCTGCGGTGTGGTTCACCATGCTCACAGCCATGTGCTCTGGCAATAGCATGACGGAGGACCAAAAGCCCAACCTCGCCAGTAGCTCGACAAAGCCCATGTCCGGCCGCATCACGGGATGGCTCGGGATTAGGAACACGGCGTCGAACTCCTCCATTGCCTCCTTGATGCACTGTGCCACCTCATCATCACTGAGTGGCCCTTGGGCAAGCACCGTCCTATTGAGCTATGCACCGGGCGTCATCCCATACAGCGGGAGGACACGCGCCATCAGCGACGCCACCCTCCTCGCGTGATATGCCCCGATGAGACAAGCCCCGTAGAGACCATGGTTCTTCAAGAATGCGATGGTGTCTAGGAGGTCGTGGAGCCTCTTCTTTTCCTTCTTAGGAGGTCCCCAACCCCACACCAGTAGTGCCTCTTCGATTAGGCGTCCGGTGAAGTCTTGCAAGGAGGCAGCGGCGTCGTTCTTCATGTAGAACCAAAGCATGTGCCATCCTTTGTTGGACCTTGATAGCAGACATGTCATGTACTCGGTGGACCAGTGGCCCTAGAGGTGGATGCCTGTGCATCGCATTGGCACCGATAGGTCCCCAATTCTCTCCCTTTTCTTGTGTAGGGAGACAGAGAAGAAGTACCTCCACAGCTCAAAGTGGGGTTCGATCCCCAGATACCCTTCGCATAGCTTGATGAAGGCCATGATGTGCTGGATCCCATTGGGATTTAGGTCCTACAACTCGATCAGGTAGTGGTGTAGTAGTCCCCGGAGGAATAGGTAGGGAGGAATTGTGAGTCCGCGCTCATGGTAGTGCGCGAAGGACACAACATAGCCGTCGGATGGCATCGGTGCATCCTCACGACCGGGCACGAGCCACTCCACCACCGCGGTCCTCCCATGGAGAAGACCACACTTGATGAGGCCCTCCACGCACACGTGGGTGACATTGGAGCTATACCACGACTCCATGGGAAGCAAGGGCGGAGGAACGAGAACTTCACTGGCGGCGGAAGAGCGAGAGCAAGAGATCCGAGCGCTTGTGGTGGAGAAGTAGAGAGGACAAGGCTGCAGTTAGGCATATCAAAGACGAAGGGAAAAACCCTCCAATTATAGGGGAAGGTGGAGTGAGAGGTGAACTGTCCACCTCGATCGACGCGCCTACCGTGCCTCATCACTTTGCCTCTCTAGAAGTCGTGCGCACGCAATCCCCAGCCGCCCCCTCGAAGGGTGCGCCAGGTGATGGTTCGCCCCTCAACGGGCCAAAAGCCGTCATAGGTAAGGAGGGATACAGAGCTAAAAATGCTCCCACGGCCCATCAAGACCCAGGAGTTTGAAGGTTAGCCCATCGATGGGTTCACAACCGCTCTGGGGCACCTTTAGAGTGAGGGGTGGTTAAGGATAGGCCTGCTAGTGGCTAGCACTCGGGAGCATGAGTGCCTTGGGCATCCCAACCCATGTTTGAGTCTTGGCCAGTGCACAGTCCATGGTTTTTCCTTGAAGAAAGGCAATGAGCCCTTGGGACCGGTCGAACGGACCCAAAAACTATATGGACTGGCTGTCTGGAATCTAGAGTCAGTCACGAGCTGACCCATGCTGGACCCCTACAAATAGGAAGCTAGGGCCCCACTCGGACTAGCCCATTAACAGTTCACCGAGCACCATGATTCGTCCATCGAGGAAAACATGGCATGGCTCAACCCCTCCATTTTATAAAAAAAATGCTTGAGGGAGGACGACCACAAGATGAGCTAACCCCTCAACCGGACCCTTGCTAAATGCAGGGGCTCGAGGGAAGTTGGATTCACAAGGAGACCAAATACGTGGTCGCATGATAATGGCGGACCAGTCGGATTCTAGGGAGGGATCGAAATCAAGAGAGATCTTTTCTGACCTCCTGAATCCCGCAACTGCATGCTCTTGAAGAGCCCAAACACAATAGAAAGGAATCGTGACCCTACCAAGACATCCTGCGGCCCACAAAGGGAGATCAAGACCCTCAAAATCCTTCTATCCAAAAAATCCTTCGAAGGAGTATCTTACTCCTCCGTAGGCTTGGGGGCTACTGTTGGGTATCAGTGTTAGGGATACCTTGAAGAAGGAAGCTGATGGCCATGAACGCTAACTCGCCTAGATGGTCAAGTGCGTATTTTGGTCTCGCCCGACCATGAAGGTACGGGCTCTGTCTCACCCAACCTAGAAGGTATGGGCTCCGTCTCGCCCGACCCCAAGGGCATGGGCTCCGTCTCGCCCGGCCCTAAGGGCTTGGGCTCTGTCTCACCCAACCCTAAGGGCATAGGCCTCGTAATGCTAGACCCTCGGGCATGGTCTTTGCCTCACCCAACCCTGAGGGGCGGGCTCCGTGTCGCCCAACCTAAGGGCATAGACCTTCGTCATGCCTGACCTTGAGGATGCAGGCTCTATCTCGCCCGACCCTGAGGGCGTAGGGACTTCATTTTGCCAGACCCCTCAAAGGGGGATTCCGCCTCACTAGACAGGGGTCTGTACAACTAGGTCCAAGTTGCCTGACCCTAAGGGCGTAGACCTCCATCACGCCTGACCCCGAGGATGCAGGCTCCGTCTCACCCAACCCTAAGGGTGTGGGGACTTCATTTCGCTAGACCCCTCGAAGGGGGATTCTGCCTCGCCCGATGGGGGTTTGTACTGTCTCCAACCACTATGAATCTAAGAGTATAGATCCAAGGTCAAACTCTTGACACGGGAAAGGTAGTAGGCGCGTCTTGACATGACCCGCAACCATGATAGGCCATACCTATGGACTCACATCGCTAATAGTGTCAGGCTTGCTCGCACTATGCTACCTAATCCACATACGACTTCCATCGGGGGTGTCTGCTAACCATGCCGCTCGTTGGGATAGAATGGAGCGCCACAACCGGCTGACGACACCCGCGTATAGCGCTAGTGATGAATAGGGCCATGATGTGAAGCCATCTCCATCATCATTTACATGACTAGTGCGACCCATGTAAATGGGATGATGGGCGCCGTGACCCTGGAGGCCTTCTTCCTCCTCGCTTCTCTCTCTCTCTCTTTCTCTCATGTCACCTGCGCCTTCCCCTTCTTCTATAAAAGGGGAAGCAGGATGCCCCACGAAGGGCATGCAACAAGGCAATGACTCAACACTAAAAGGAACTGAGTTCAACTAGACCCAACTCTATTCGATCCTTCCATTAGACTTAGAACCTTTTCCCTCTCTCGCTCGTTTGTAACCCCTACTACAAACAAGTGCCAGTAACACGAGCAACCTCAAACTAAACATTGGGACATTTTGCCCGAACCAGTATAAACCCTTGTGCCCTCCGAGCACACCATCCGGGCTAGACACGCAAATACAAATTTACTAGTCAGCGGTTCGAAACACCGACAGCAAGCAACACCCAAAAAGAGAGCAAATTATTGGAATTCAAGTAGTTACTCACATTTGGTGCTCTCATGCAAGCATTGATAGATGATGAAGCAAGCCAACCACAACTCAAGATAGTACACTTGATGATTGGGGGTTCTCATTTCATATGGTGAAGAATGGAATTTAAATATTGATGATTTTACTTTACCAACCTTATAATTGGACTTCACAGTGCTATTGGAGAAATGAATTGAAATCAAATGACTATTCTCTACTCTAAGATAGCAAAGGTATCATTGTAATGTGCATGATCACATTTCATCCCTTACTAGTTTGCAGTTAGTGCATATAGTACATGCTTATTAGGATCATGCATAATAAATGAAAATTTAAAATTCATAGCCTACCACTATTGCTTGAATGATTAGTTGAATCTAGTGGTAGTGTATGAGTTTGTTCGTGAGCTAGTGAACCCAAGTACTTGATTTAATTTGAATTGCCAACAAGTGACAACTACAACCTAACCTCTAAATGAGTGTGAAGAAGCTTAGAGAGGGTTCAAACCAGACTTGGAAACTTAGGCAAATCAATTTAGTTCAAGTCATAATAGAAGCTCATGATGGCGACAAGAGTACAAGCACAAGACAACAATGCAAATGGATATCTAGTTTATTTGTTTCAAATGGTATCTAGACTCAAATTATTTTTCAAGAAAAAAATCACAAGTGGTGTCTAGATCAACTCATAAGTGATATCCTACAAATGGTACTCATGAAGATAGCAAAGGTTTAAGAAATGGTTTTTATCGACAAATCTGGCAAATGGTTCCATGATAGAAGGTTCTTTCAAGTGGTATCACATCTACACATGGTATCAATCATGCAAGATGATGGTTCCACAAGTGATCCTTAACTTTAAGTGATCATCAAGTGAAGAATGCTTTCCTCATCCACAAGAGCTCAAGATTAGTGGATGACCCATGCTATGACAAAGGGGGAGGTGCCCCACCAATTGGTATCAAGGTCAAAAGATCCTACATGAGTGATCTCAAGGGCTATAGTGGTGTCATCCTAACATATGGTAGTGTCCATCAAAAATGAAGATTTAAGTGTTAACCATCTACCCCTAAGTGCAACCCTTTGTATCAAGTGGTGCACACCTTTTATGGGAATTGATGACAAAGGGGGAGAGATTGGTACAAAGATGTGCAATACGCAAGAGGCATTAGGGAGAAGTTGGATTTGGACATGGATATGGACAAAAGGGAGCAACATTGAGGAATGGAGAAGGATCAAAATTCTTGGACAAGAGAAGCACACAAGTAGGGGGGGCAAGCTCATGAACTTTGATTGGTTGCATTTGATATGTGCATATACATGTGCTTGCTTGTATTGCATAAGTTTATAAAAGTGATATGCATACTTGTGTGGTGTATGCTAGTTAT
Organism: Miscanthus floridulus; assembly: GCF_019320115.1. Taxonomy (NCBI): domain Eukaryota; kingdom Viridiplantae; phylum Streptophyta; class Magnoliopsida; order Poales; family Poaceae; genus Miscanthus; species Miscanthus floridulus. The sequence continues at coordinate 18,623,189 of NC_089583.1, forward strand.
AGAACTTGAATGATGATTTGATAACTAGCATGCATAGGAAGGTAACTAGACTTGTATTTATACACGTGGTACTAGAACCTTGCTTATAATGTTGATCTCACTAGGTTTCTAGTATATTTGATGTCTAGCTACTCATGGTGCTAAGGATGGTGTTAAAAGTGTAACTCCAATTGACATCACGCATCAAAGGTTAATTCTTTACACCTTAGCATCATTGGTACTAATTACTCTCCCATAATTTCAATCTATGCATATGTGCGAGCTTCCAACCAAACACTCTAGCACATATGTAGGGGAGCTAATATTACCATTTTGGATTTATGGTACTTGTCCAGAATCATTTACACATGGTAAAATTGCTTGGGCAAGCAACATGAATCCAAAAGTGCTTAATTTCCATATCTTTATAGAGTTGTCATCAATTGTCAAAAAGGGAGAGATTGAAAGGTCCTTGTTTAGTTTTGGTAATTGAGTGACAACCTAGGTGGACTAATATGCATTTATATGATATACACAGGTGATTAGTCCACAGGTACACTTGTGTGAGCAACACATGCCATAGATGTGGAAATGGCTTGGAAATGTCATAAGGTTCACACATATGATGAAGGAGCTCATTACATATGAGACATGACATTGAGTCATGAGACTAAGGTGGAGAAGATCAAGACAAGACTTGGCTTGACGGACCGGTTGTAAGCGTGAAGGGCAAGTTGGAGGCTTTGGAGCAATGGACCGTGTGGCGGTGAAGCTTGAGCAAGACTTGGTGTCGATGAATGAAGGCAACGGTGAAAAGCAAGTGAGGTCAAGATTGATGAACCAACAAGGTCACATGATGATATGAAGTGGATCATATCATTTGGTGATTGGTTGGTGCATGTGTTGCATTGACATCAAAGGAGATGGAATGGAATGTGCAAGGCAAAGGTATAACCTAGGGCATTTCATCACAAGTTGGTGAACACTCGGTGGTGTTAGCACATTTACAAAGGTGTTGGAAAATGTGAAGAAATGGAGGCAAAGCTGGGCTCGGGCTACTGCCCTAGGGGCACCACCCCTACAAGTCCGGTGCACCGCCACCCTAATGGTGGTGACCGGCTAGTTGAGGCCGAGAGCAGGGGTTGGAGCTGGCACCGCCATGCCTTGTTCGGTGGCACTGCCACCCCTAGGGTGGTGCCCACCTGGACTTGGTTTTAAGCAAAAGCAGAAGGGCTGTCACCAGACATGATGGTGCACACTGCCATGTGTAGAGCGGTGCACCACTAGGTGTTGTCCGGTGGCACAGCCACTTTTTTCCTAAGGGTGGCGAGTTTGGTGCTGAGCCGAGGGGGCACCACCATGGTCACCTCAATGGTGATGGCGGTGCACCACCCTATTTTTTCTAGAGAGGTAGTTTTCTCGGAGGGTTGGCTAGGTAGTCACCGCCAACCTAGGGCGGTGCCACTGCCACCTTGTGAAAGGTCCTTGTTTGGTTTTGGTAATTGAGTGACAACCTAGGTGGACTAATTGTGTTTAATGTGAGATACACAGGTGATTAGTCCATAGGTATACTTGTGTGAGCAACTCATGCCATGATGGTTGAAAATGGCTTGGAGATGTTGCGAAGCTCACACATGTGATGAAGGAGCTCATTGCATATGAGACATGATATTGAGTCATGTGATCAAGGTGGAGAAGATCAAGACAAGGCTTGGCTTGATGGACCGGTTGCAAGAGTGAATGGCAAGTTAGAGGGTTTGAAGCACTGGACCGCATGACGGGATGCTTGAGCAAAGACTTGGCCTGATGGACCGATGCAATGGTGAACAACAAGTGAGGTCAAGATAGATGAACCAATAAGGTCACATGATGATATGAAGTGGATCATATCATTGTTGATCGTGTTGGCGCATGTGTTGCATTGACATTGGAGGAGATGGAATGGAATGCGCAAGGCAAAGGTATTACCTATGGGGCATTTCATTTCACCGGTCATAGGTGTGTAAAGAATTTATGACCAGGTTTAGGATAGATGGCCGTACTATCAAGAGAGGCAAACTTGTTTGCATATCGGTCATCTAGTGCCACTCGAGTGATCTAATTTTGCATCGTTGTTAGGATCGAGTGGTGTGGCAAGTTGAGTGGCTAATCCTTTCAAAAATGATTGTGAAAATGCTAACACACATGCACATGGTGGTGTACACTTGGTGGTGTTGGCACATTTGCAAAGGAGGAGAAGTTAGAGTTGAAACGGATCAACTCGGTGAAGAAAAGGAGGCGAAAGGAGGGCACTATGACTGACCGAATGCTGGCCTCAGCAGGACCAGTGTGTCCGATCAAGTGGCAGCAGAGCGCCCACGGTTTCAGTCTTATGGCCGAACGCTGGCGCAAAGAGTGACCTGACGCACAGGGGCCACATCCGATCATCTCTGACATACGCTGACGTCATGGCGTGAGGAGCGGCAGTGACATGTGGCAGACGGTGAAGGACCAGACTTAGGTGCTGCGTTCGATCATGACCAACTGGACACGTCTGGTCATAGTTTAGAGGCTCAAGGAGCTCTCTAGAGTTGACCTGACTTAGGAGTGGTGCAGCGTCAGGTGCAGGAGTGGCGCGTCTAGTCAGCATCTCAGCGGTGTGAGCGAACATGTGATCAGACACAGCTCTGGTGCATTAGGTCGGTTCGCTGGCACATCCAGTCATCTCTTGACCATTGAGGTGGTTGGTGTCAGTAACTGTTGAGATCACACTGTCGAGGTTGAACGTGGAGGCCACATGGTGCGATCGTAGCGACCGAACACTGGCTTGATGTGTTCGGTCACTTTGACCGGCGTGTTCGGTCGCCCCAAATTGCGCCCAGTGAAGGGGTAATAGCTAGTTTAGCCTATGGGACTATAAATAGAAGTGTTGACTAGCCTTTGGCCAGCAACTGAGCACCCTTGAGCCTTGGTGGCTTGTGTAGGTGTGCTTGGGAGCCCTCTAACTCACTCTTGCTTGATAGTGTTCATCCGATTGAGTGAGTGAGCTATTCTAGTGCGATTGCATCATGAGGTTGCATCGAGTGGCACTAGGTGATCGTGTTGCAAGCCGGTGGTGCTTGTTACTCTTGGAGGTTGCTACCTCCTAAATGGCTTGGTGGCCTGTGACTTCGTTGAAGCACGTGGAAAAATTGTGTGGTGCTCTAGAGGAGGATTTGTGAGGGGGATTGTGCTCACCCCGCTGGAATCATGAAGAGCAACTCTAGTTGAGAGTGTCATTGAGCTACTCTCACTTTCGGGTGGGTTCTTGCGGTGCTCGATGTGCGGGCTTGGTGGGTGATGCCAATTAGCCACCGAACCACCAAGTGAGTGGTCGACACAACAGAGACGTAGCTTGGTGGCAACCAAGTGAACCTTGGGAGAAAATCACCATATCAACATTGTGTTCATCATCTTCTCGGTGGTTTGTATTCCGCGCAACACAAGCTTATATTACTTTCATTTACATTGTGCTTGTGTAGTTGCTCTTGTAATTAGTTTACTTGTGTAGCTTGCTAGTTACCTTCTTGCTTGTGTAGCATAGAAGTAGCTCCCTTGCGTGGCTAATTTTGTTTGAGTAACCTTGTTAGTCACATTGCTTAGCTTGTGTATCTAAGTAAATTGCGCTCTCTATTTTGGCATTAGTTGCCTTGTTATTGAGCTTTGCTAGTGAGCTTAGGTGGCTTTGTGCTTTTGCTTACTAGATTATATAGGATCTCCCCCGGTTGTCAAAGTACTAGTTGCATAGGTTTGTGTGACCTTGCAAGCTAGAATTGTTAGGTGACCTCTAGCTAGTCGGGCACCTTTGTTGCCTAATTAGGATCTTTATAAGGTGCTTGTGAACTTAAATAGAGGGGTGTAGTCTTGGCTAGACTGATAGTTTTAATTTCACATTTGTTTTGGTTAGCCAACATTATTAAGTTTTAGAAAGGACTATTCATCCCCTCTAGTCCGCCATCTTGACCCTACACCCTGTCCGGTGACCAACGGCTTGTTGAAATAGCCATTGTAATTCAACCATTGGGTGGGCACCGCCATGTTTGGTGCCCTCGCAGAAACCAACAACTTTGCTCTAACGGCTCTATTTGGCTTGGGCCTATAAATAGAGGTGGAGCTCGGGCATTTGGCTGGTTGAGCACCCTTGGGACTGAGTGTCCATGCTTGAGGAGTGCTTGGGAGCCCTCTAACTCACATACGCTTGATAGTGATCATCTGATTGAGTGTGAGTGTGATTCTAGTGCGATTGCATCGTGAGGTTGCATCGAGTGGTACTAGGTGATCGAGTTGCAAGCCAGTGGTGCTTGTTACTTTTAGAGGTTGCTACCTCCTAGATGGCTTGGTTGTGGTCTCCGTTGAAGCACGCAAAGAAGATTGTGTGATGCTCTAGAGAAGTGATAGTGAGGGGGATTGTGCTCACCCCGCGGGAGCTGCGAAGAGCAACTCTAGTAGAGAGAGACATGAAGGGCGACAAGTGGTCCGGGCATGTCAAGTGCTAGAGCTTGTGGTAAGTACTCCACATGGGAGAGTGTGACTTGCGGGTCACCACTAGCAAGAGGACCGGCGGCAACCTTGGAGTTTGTCTCAACGGGGACTAGCGTGTTGGCAAGCACGTGAACCTCGGGATAAAAATCACCGTGTCATCCTTGTCTTCCCATTGGTTTGCATCCTCGTTACACAAGCTTGTATTTACTTTCATATACTTATGCTGTGTAGTTGCTCTTGTAACTAGTTGACTTGAGTAGTTTGCTAGTTACCTTCTTGCTTGTGTAGAATAGAAATAGCTCCCTTACGTGTCTAATTTGGTTTTAGTAACCTTGTTAGTCACATTGCTTAGTTTGTGTAGCTAAGTAATTTGTGCTCTCTAATTTTACTTGTGTAGCCTTCTTATTGAGCTTTGCTAGTGAGCTTAAGTGGCTTTGTGCTTTTGCTTACTAAATTGTGTAGGAGCTCCCCCGGTTGTTTGAAGTACTAGTGCATAGGTTTGTGTGACCTTGCTCTAGAATTGATTAGGTGAGCTCTAGCTAGTTCGGCACCTTTGTTGTCTAATTAGGATCTTTTTAAGTTGCTTGAGAACTTACATAGAGGGGTGTAGTCTTAGCTAGACCGATAGTTTTAATTCCGCATTTGTTTTAGTTAGCTGACACGTTTAATTTTAGAAAGGACTATTCACCCCCCTCTAGTCTGCTATCTCGACCCTACAGCCTTAGAGAAGGAGGAAGGATCCGGACCATCTGGTTCCTCCAAGGTGCGTCACCGGCGACCACGCGGCGGCAAGAAGAAGAAGGAGAAGAAGGGGCCCCGAGGCCAGGCAGGCGTTGATGGCGGCGCCACCGGCGAGCGCAAGGCGACCTGGGATGACACCTGCAACAACTGCGGCAGGTCAGGCCGCTGGGCCAAGAACGGTCGCCTTCCTCCACGCCGCGGTGGGCAGGCTCACGTCGTGCAAGTAGGGGAGGAGGATGCTGCTCTATTCCTGGTGCACGGGTGCGTCGAGCCGCAGCAAGAAGCAAGGGAGGGGGTGAAAGGTCCAACCTTTCCCCTTTCCGCGTCGGCCGGCTCCGCACATCTCCACCTCGACGAACCGTGCGTCCACGCCTTCCTCGGCAAAGGCGCCGATGATGACAAGATCGACAGCTGGTACCTCGACACCGATGCCACGCACCACATGACTGGTCGGCGCAAGTTCTTCTCCGACCTGGACTCCGGCGTGAAGGGCTCCGTCAAGTTCAGTGACGCCTCCGCTGTCGAGATCAAGGGAGTCGGCTGGATCATCTTCAAGGCCAAGACGGGGGAGCACCGCCTCCTCACCGGCGTGTACTCTATCCTGGCCTTGAGGAACTCTATTTTGGGCGAACAATAGGCACGTTACTATAGGAAAAAAATGATAGATTATCCGTCATCACTGAATTGCTGAACTTTATAACTCTTTTGAAGAACCACCCCAGCTCTTTGATGCTTGATATGATCAGTGAACTATTAATTGTGTCTGAATTTTTGTGAAATTCATGATTATATTAAATTTGGTAGAATACCGAGAGAGAATTTTGTACTTAGCAAATCGAACTTGTATTTTACCTTTCTAAGAACAGTACCCTTTCCTTTTTCTTCTTCTTTTTGATGAAAATACGAACAGTACTTTACCGTGTCGTGTCAAGCTGGCTGGAGGACCAATGTCCTTGTCTGACTTCGACTAGAGTTTGTCGCCACTTAAAAAAAAAAGACAATACTTATCACATTGCAGGGGGAGTAAAACACATTAAAGAAACGTGATGCGGATAGAATTTGATACTACTGAACTTCCCAGCACAGAAGACGCTCTCGGTACGAAAGCCACCTATGTATGTATTCCCAACATAAATAACACGTGGCTTCGCGCACCCTGTTTAATCCAAAAAAATTGCTCTGTTTGCAATTTATTTAGACTAGAAAATATGCACGAGCATTGCAATGGAATGTATAATTTATTGCATGGTGCTCATGTCACTGATAATACACTAAGTAGCTATTTTTGTTGGATATAATTAGCTTAGTCCAATCTTTTATCAAATAAATTCCAAGACCCATAATAAATGCTAATACAACAAAAGGTTAATCCCGTATAGTAAAATGATAGAACAACAACATAGTCTTTCAGTCCCAAGCAAGTTGGGGTAGGCTAGAGTTGAAACCCAGCAAGAGCCCCAAAACATTGATTCAAATTAAATATGTAGCTATTATGTTCGCCTATAGCGAGTTTAAAAAAGATGGAAGACGAATAACACCCTCGCACACGCATCATGACACAAAACCAATGAGCTCGGACAGCCAGGACATAACATGAGTGATGTGGCACCAACAAAAATTTTGCAGCCCCAAACTCATAGGAAGAAGGATGAGAATGATGGACCTCGGACCGAGAAGCGAGAACAAAAGGGGAGTGAGAGGACGGGGCGGGGTAGAGATTAAAAGACGAAAAAAGAAAATTTCACTCTTTAACATTATAAAAAATTAACACCACAAAATAAATCGAAGGAGTTTGCAAAATGAATATAACTCAACCCAACTTTCAAAATTAAAGGAAAAGCCACCCAAAGGATGCAGAACCACATTATCCAATTTACAACAAGCATCATTCACAAACTCCTTATGTTTCTCAAACTGTTGCATACTGGTTTAGAACCAAAACCAGCGTTTTACCAAAATAGAACATGCAAAAGAGTTTCTGCCAATATTTGTCAAAAATAATTTATTTCCTTGTTAGCCATCAAATAGCCGCTACACTTGTTGTCAAAAGATCTAATTTTTCTCTCTCCTAGGATATCTATTAATTTTTTTGAACATTTAGAGACAGATCAATTCCTAGCACCACATGGACAGAACTCCAAATAAACTTAGTATAAGTGCACTCAAAGAAGATGTTGTAGATGATCCCTTCTGATTGTTTCAAAACAACAAGTTGTATCTCCATTGTAATATATTCCTTTTTGATAAATTATATGAGAATAGACCCTCTTTTAAAGAACCAAAAGAAAGATCTTTACCTTCAGGTGTCTTAAGCTACTAAACTAATTCTGACACCTTGAGCCCTTGACAAACTAGGAACTTATTCATTGTAGTCATGGTGAAAATATTGTTTTTATACAGTCACTCGTGCTACTAGGTTATTCCATTCTAATAGTTGGTTTTATGCACTATGTTTGCCTCTGGTTGTGATACTCTTGTGTGCTTCTGTTAAGTGAAGCTAACCTTGGTTTTGTTGTCTGACAAGTGTCGTGCTTTAAAAGTTTTATTATCTGTCGCTTGTCACTAACACTTGTTTTTAGGGGCTTTCTATCTTATCTTAAGTGAAACAAGTGACTGATTTCAAATCATATCCTTCTCATGCTCATGGGTTGGTGCTTAAAGTTTAAATCTTTATTTAGTTGATACTTGTGTTATCGTCAATCACTAAAAAAGGGGAGATAAAACACATCTAGGCCTTGCTCGTTTATATTCTCGCATTAATTTCCTTGATTGCAAGGCTTGTTGAGTGACAACTAGGATGTATGGTGGCATGCATGTGCTTAATATAGATTTCCTTTTCTCACTCTATGGACCCTAATATTAGTATAAACTTTGCTAAGGACATAATTAGCTTGTTGGCCCTAAGGACTCACTAGTTTTGCTTTGTAGAAGAACTCAGGGTAAGGAAGCTTTGGTGGTTTAGACTTGCATAGGCTAAGGTTTGTTGTTTAAATTTTTAGAGCCCAATTCATTCTCCACTTAGACCATTCGGCCCTTAGTGACTGCGGCTTACAGGAGGGATGGCGCCGGCATTGGGTCCCACAATGTGCCTGACCTCCACGATAGGCTCAGGGGTCAGCTCAGCATTAGGCCTTGCAACAGTGTTTTTTTCGTTTTTTTTCGGATTAACAGAGGTGGACAGTACCGCTGCCTCTGTAAAACGTGCTTAATAACACAGACATAGAGGCGAACGCTGCCCTGCCTCTTGAAATCCTTAACGCCCGCTGTGAAAACTGTTTTGGTAGAAGTGATCCTTACGGATATTGATAATTGCCAACATCTTCATTTTCTCTAGGAAGAAAAGACAATTGTCAATGTCAAATACTTTTCCTGGTTAGTTGCCTGCAGAACAGTTAGTCAGCTTGGCATACATCGTAGCATGCCAAATTCAACATTGCAGTGCACTTGGATCGACATAATCGTCGACGTCCACGGAATGACCGCCGCAAGCAAGCTTTAGTCTCGCCGGCGCTGATGGAGCCGTACGTGTGGATGGAATCCTCAGTTATATGACTATAATAATATGATAATTGATGCTTGACTAATAATTGACTCTTTCAGTTAATGCGTCTACTTGTACTAGGTTCGTTCATAACTACTGCTGCCATGTCAAAACAATAAAGTCCACATATCATCTTTATTTTATATTGACTGTCAACAAATCAATAATGCGTTGAGTAAAAAATAAAAATAAAAGACATACTCTATCCACAGTTACAAATAACGTAATTGATGCTGTCGTCGTTTTTATTTGTCAGATGTTATGTGCTAACTTCGATTACAGGTTAACTTTGATGTGCTTGATTCTGGATAGTTGAAAATGATAGTATTATATAGTGGGATTGTATTGGGAAGTAGTTTTATAATAACATAGGAGTACTTTCACTATGTATTACAAATACATTATCAAAAAAAAGCAGCTGTCAAAGTTGTCGCTCTGGCCTCTGGGTATATAAATGGTGACCGATCATCAAGGGGGTGCAAAATTATATATCGATCTCAAAACAAAAAAAAATAGTACTCTCTTCGTTCTAAATTATAAGACGTTTTAGCTTTTCTAGATACGTTGCATTTGCTATACATATAGATATACGCAATGTCTAGATACATAATAAAAGCAATGTATCTAAAAAAGCCAAAACGTCTTATAATTTGGAACAGATTTAGTAGTTCCTAATAAAAATCATTAAATTTGCCGATGGCTTCGCATCAAAATCATTTGGCATTGATTTTGTGAGCTCTGGCAGCTTATGTTTTCGCAAAGTGTACTACTCTCCAACCAATACAGATTTGTGCGCTTCGCAGGCTCTTCCACGTTCACAGATTCCACTACATATATATGAGAGTGAAAAGGGAGACTTATCTAACTGTGGACTTGATTCAAAGCATGCACAAGAAAACGTGGTGGTGCGTCCGTACGCATGTTCAAGCGTCAAAACCTTGTGCATGGACAACCATGCACACACGTGAATGCGTGAGATCTTTCGTTCCTCGAAGCGTCCGTATCGTATGTGCGTGTTTTAGCTAGCTTATATATACCACACCCTATTTTGATAGTTTTCATCACTTGCATGCACATTATTAAATTCGATTATGTTTCCACCTTTCAATTCCTAAACCCAACGAATTTCAATTGTTTAGGAAAAGATGTATAGTGGTACGGTTAGTTATCACAGGTAGTTTTATGAGATTCATGCATTATGGTGATCCATGAATGGGCTATATATTATCGAGATAACAGGCTTTGATCCGGTTAATAGGGTAACTCTTTCTGAAACATTTGTGGATGTTTGACAAGCTATGCGTGCTACCCTAGTACCCTATAGTATGCTTAAGGGAGTTTAACCCATGCTATGCATTTCACTTAATTAGCCGCCCTCTCGAACCAAACGCAAAGCCTAAGAATCAGACAACACATGGTTGATGGTATCTGAAAATAGGAACCCACCTAAATATGTGCCTATCTTCAAAGAAAGCTAACCTGCTACCGCTACCGGAAACAGTGGCTTTGTCGTGTGCCATAGGCACTCGGCAAAGACCAAAAAATACTCGGCAAAGGCTTTGCCGAGTGTAACACTCGACAAACAACATACGACATCTATAGTGCTGGCAAACGTCTCTTTGCCGAGTGCTTTCTATCAGACACTCGGCAAATACTTTGTCGAGAGCTGAAACCGACGCTCGGCGAAAAAAGTAACGTGATGGTGCCGAGACGGTTACGGCGCGTTTGCCGAATGTTCCGGACCTGACACTCGGCAAACTTGCCTCCTTTACCGAGTGTCAACTAAAGGACACTCGACAAACCTGACTGGTTTGCCGAGCGTCAAATCTCGGGCACTCGGCAAACCTGCCTTCTTTGCCGAGTGTCAAATACCGGACACTTGGCAAAGACTGGCTCAGAACGTACAAATGTTGGCTTCTTTGCCGAGTGTCACAGCGCAGACACTCGACAAAGAAGCCATTTTAGTCCCAGAATGCACAGAAATTTGCCACGTGTTGGCTTTGCCGAGTGTTTTTACCCTGGCACTCGGCAAAAGGCCTCTTTGCCAAGTGTAACACTCGGCAAAGCGACCATATATTTCCTGTTTTTATTGTTCGGTCACGTATAACGTACCCCACTAAAATAAACATTACATGCATCACACATAGTTCACAATAAGCATCACATGCAGTTCATATAGATATATCGACAACATATAAATGCAAATAAACTTCAGAATCGCTAGTAGGTTCATTCACAACCACAAATAGTCACAGGTAATCCACAAATGTAAATGCAAATAAAATCACAAGTAGTCACATAGGCCACGGGTTCCACTGCGACCACGCTGGGTCATGAGGCTCATTCGAGCAACTCCAACAGATGTGCTACAATAAGTAGCCAAATTTTATAGTTTAGCTATTTTATAAAATATAGAACTCCTCAAAAAAGAAGAGTTCTACAACAGACTTCTATTTCTCATCTTCTATATTAAAAAAAATGCCACGTCACCGACTACCACGGACCTATTTCTGGGCGCTTGAAAATTTGTCAATGCTGTGGTTCAGGTATTTGGACATGAATACTTGAGGTTGCCCAATGAGCATGATACTGCCAGATTACTTACGATTGGTGAGAGTAGAGGTTTTTATGGCATGCTTGATTCCATTGATTGTATGCACTGGACCAAGAAGAATTGTCCTGTTTCATGGCAAGGTATGTATAGAGGGCATAAAAAGGAGCCTACAATTATTCTAGAGGTTGTTGCTTCTAAAGATCTTTGGATTTGGTATGTATTTTTTGGGATGCCATGTTCGCACAATGATATAAATGTTCTTCAAAAATCTCCTATATTTGCAAGGCTTGCTGAAGGTCAAGGGCCACAGCTAAATTATTAGTATCATTGGGAATAAATTATACTATGGGTTACTATCTAGCAGATTATATCCATCTTGATCCACATTTGTGAAGACCATATCCGAGCCATAGAGTAATAAGAAGAAATATTTTGCAAAAGCACAAAAAGCTTGTAGGAAGAATGCCAAACGAGCATTTAGGATTCTACGAGCTCGCGAATCGTTGTATACCCAGCCAGCGACATTACTATTATCTTGTTCCCCCTATAGTATAAGCAGATTCAATGAACAAACGGCATCTATATTTATCTGCAATTGTTGTATCTATCAAGCTACCATACTCAGGAAGCTGAAGTATTAAAAAACCCACTTCTGGTAGCGACGACTTTGGGCACCATGAAAGCACTACGCCAATTCCGTTTTCAGCAGATGGGTCTGCATAATTATAACCCACTTCTTGCGGACAACATCTTGCGGACGAAAAAGGAGATATTTACAATCTGCGGCATGCATCTAATTTGGGACAACATCTTGCGGACGAATTTAATTGCAAGAACCTGCAGACTTCCTGCTACTTATATCTGCATGTCCAAATCTTGTATCACCTCACATTCTCACCATACAAAAACTTCAAGCGACATGTGTGCCCACCGAATTCACTGAATACAACTGAACAGGGCAATGTAAAAAAAGGACGTACCTAGTGTAGAGAGCTCCCGCTCTGTGCGGGGTCTAGGGAAGGGTGTCAGTGGCAAGCCTTACCCTCGCCTGTGCAATGCGAGGAGATCGCGACTCGAAACCCGGGATCTTCCGGTCATAGGTGGTAAGACTCTACCGCTTGCACCAGGCCCGCCCTTCAACTGAACAGGGCAATGTGCAGATGGAAAATTGGCACAACGGTGAGAGAGACCTACTGAAAATCAGACTCACCGGAGCACACGTCAAGGAACGGATTCAATGCAGTAGCAGCAGCACTATTGGGTGGAAGGACTCATCGTCGCTGGCCTCCTTGCGCCACATTCTCCAACCATGGCAGCACCAGTGAGTCCTGCTGCAGTTGGGATCTCCCAAACCACGGCAGCACCAGTGAGTCCTGCTGCAGTTGGGATCTCCCATCTGCCTGCTGCTCCCCTCCAAACTGCAGCTCCCATCCGCCTGTTGTTGGAATAATAGGGCAGTGTAGTTTTGGGATCTCCCCGCTTGGACGGCGGAGCCTGTCCATGAGGACAACATCACGGTGCCATTCAGAGGGCCAGCGATTAGCAGTTTCGTTGGTGCGGCGACCACAGGGGCGGGGGAAGGGAGGAGGCGATGCACGAGCTTGGGAATCGTCGAATGGAGCTGGTTGGGCCTAGATCCCCACGATGGGAGAGTTCAGCGCGCGCAGGAAGCTAATTTCTGGAGCACGGGAAGGATCGTGCGCGCGCGGAGGCAACAACCGTGCCGAGCGATTTCGGAAGATGGCGAGCGGGGTTGGCTTGCTTTCTATGGCTACCGAGATTTAAGTGATGGCCCACTTGCTATTATAGAAAACCAAATAGCACATATGTTGGAGTTCAGTTTTTGCTGTAAAAATCTAAATATAGCCTACACAACAAGGATACCACATCGGTTGGAGTTGCTCCTATGGACGATGCAGTCTGCCAGCGATGTAGGGTATGTTTGGTTCCCTGGCTTACTTCTAGCCTGGCTAGAATCTAAGCCTAGACAGCTGAAGCCTGGTTCCAGGAAGCCAATCTTTAGTTGTTTGGTTGCATGCATTGTCAAAGCCTGACTAGCATTTGGTGTGTTTGGTTGTCTAGTTTGCATTGCATAGAATTACCTCTTCTATGACTTGGTAAGGTTACCCCCTTTCAGTTACTCTACTCCCCTAATTGCGGATCGCTAGCGCATCTAGGGCCCCAGTGCCCAACTCCGCTGGAGAGGCCGTCACTAATCTAAAAAGTGCGTCTACTTCCTTTGCATGCTAGAACAACACTGTGGACGAGCTCGCCGCCGGCGTTGCGCACACCCTACCGCGCGACCCCCCCCCCCACGTCACAGACCCCATGCGTGCTACCCCGCGGCCATCCTTGCGAGCACGGTAGCAGCGGGACGAGCTCGCTATTGCAGTGGCAGTAGCGACCCCGTGGCCATGTGAAAGGTCATAATATGGCTAGAGAGGGGGTGAATAGCACATTTAAAAATTCTATAAAGCACTAGAGCAATTGATTTAGTACAACAAACAGCGTAATGCAATTTTGCTCTAGCTCTACAAGGGTTGCAAGCCACCTATTCCAACAATTCTAGTTGCTATAATCATTAGGCACACAACAAGCTAGGTCACTACTCACTAAGCTAGTGTGCTCTCACAGACTAACTAAAGAGCCACACTAACTAAACCAACAAGCTCTCAAAGACTAACTACACTAAAAAGCTTAACAACTAGTTTGCAAGGAATATAAAGGAGTGAATAGGGTGATTATACCGCCGTGTCGAGGAATGAACCAATCACAATATGATGACCACCAATCACCGGGAGAAATTCAATCACAAGAATGACACACGATTTTTCTCCCGAGGTTCACGTGCTTGTCGGCACCCTAGTCCCCGTTGTGTCGACCAACACTTGGTGGTTTGGTGGCTAAGAGGTGTTGCACGAACCTCGTCCAACAAATGGACACCGCAAGAACCTACCCATAAGTGAGGTAACTCAATGACACGAGCAATCCACTAAAGTTACCTTTCGGCTCTCCGTCGGGGAAGGTACAAGACCCCTCACAATCACCAGAGCCGGCCATGAACAATCACCAACACGTGCTGAAGCTCCTCCGCTGCTCTAGGCCATCTAGGTGGCGGCAACCACCAAGAGTAACAAGAACTCTGCAGCCACAATGATCCCCAAGTGCCACTAGATGCAATCACTCAAGCAAATACATGTGGAATCACTACCAATCTCACTATGATGATGAATCAATGTTGGAGATGAGTGGAAGATGTTTGCTTAGGCTCACAAGGAAGCCAAGTATGTTAAAGTACCAAGGCAGTGAGTCCCAAGCTGGTACATTCCTATTTATAGAGCCCCAAAGCTCAGAGAGGCGTTGGGCAGTCGTGGGCTGACCGGACGCTGCCCTGTGTCCGGTCGGGTGAGTCCGGTCACCCGATGGCCGCCACACATCCTTTGTTTGAACCAATGCCGTCCATCTCCAATGGTAACTAACTCGATCGCTCGTGTGTTAAAGAGTGGCCGAACGCGCCTGAGCAAACGACCTGACACCGCACTACTCAGGGTCCGGTCAAGTCCAATAAGGCACTAGAGATGATTTTTACTTACCAAACGCGTCAGGTCACAAGCGACCGGACGCGCCCCAGAGTCTGGTCAGTATAGGCCTCGCATAGGGCAGTGACACCAGCGTATGTCAGCGACGACCTGATGCACCCCCTACACATCAGGTCACATCTCTTCTCTAGTGTCCGATCGTCGATCCACGCTGCTCCTTCTCTGGACCGCACGACCGGACGTGCCCTTAGTGTTAGATCCCAGCATCCGGTCGTCCTTGCCCTTCTCGGCCAACTCAGTCAACTCGGCTAAAATTGACCGGACGCGTCCAAGGTGAGTCCGGTCACCCTGGCGCCAGAGTTCGGTCATTGACTTTCTCCTCCTTTTCTTTTTCTATCTCCTCAATTGCTTCACCCTTGCTTCCAACTTGCTAACTACAAAGTGTAGAACTTGTGTGCTTGTGTGTTAGAATTTTTAAAGCATTTTTCAAGGGTCAAAGTTAGCACACTAGGTTCCTAAATACATATGCAAGAATCATGTCACCTAGTGGCACTCGATAAACCGTTTAGCCAAAGATTTCCTCTCTTTATAGTACGGCTATCGATCCTAAACTCACTTACACCCTCTATGGTGTCTTAAGTGCCAAAACAAAAACCTATCTTATACCTTTGCCTTGATCTCCTTGGTTTTTGTTTTCTCTTCCTTCTTTTCCATGTTGGAGCCCTTGATCTTCAAGTTTGGTCTTCACCATCACCACGACCATCATCTAGCTCCACCCCTTTGGCATAGGGCCATCCTTTCATATCTACACACTTAGTACAAGGATTAGTCCCTAGGTTTCATCAATTATCCAAAACTAAACTAGGGCTTTCACCATGGCAACAGTGATCGCTGTGCGGCTCCAGGGATGCCGCGCGCGATAGAGCTGGTGTGGATACTGGAGCGGGCCATGGTCACCACAGAGGTAATGCCACCTTTGTCGTGCAGATACTAGAGTGGGCCATGGCCTGCTGCTGCCTTGGTGTACCGCTCACCAGAAAATAAACAGACGAGAAACACGTGAGTGCGCCGCCACACATCTGGCCCGAGCACAACTTCATAGCTCAAGCTGCTAGCACAGACAGCACCCCTTCCATTCCACCCACAGACAACAACTTAATCTGCATCTCCAACTCCAAGTTTGTGTTTCTCCTGCTTCTCTACGCCAGCATGCTGCTAGCAGGCGTATCGTCTGTAAACATCCATGGTAAAATCAATCAATATCGAATCTCTAGATCCAAGCTCATTCGATTTGCTAGTGTTTTCTCAAATTGAATTGGTGGTGGTGATGATGGCGGTAGGGAACCCAGCCAACGACCTTATGGTCCTCGTCAACGGCAAGAGGGCAGCGAGCAAGATGCCTTGCTGTGCAACAGCAGAGGCCTCGGATGCATGGCAGGGAGGACGAGCAGGGGACCTTCGGCGAGGGTGGCCAGGCGCTCCAGTGGGGAGGACGAGCTGAGACCACTGCCAGGGACGACGAGTAGATGGAGCTCGCGTGCCTTCTCAACCTGACCGCGTCGCGGACCAGGAGGTGATAGGATCAGATACGGGGTGTTGGCCAAGCCTGTCTCCCAAAAAATGGTTCCTCCCTGTGTTTTTCTAGAGCCAGGCTAAGGGGTGGTGGGTGGCTTCCTAGAGCCTAGCTTTGGGCTCCAAACTGTCAACCAAACGGCCCAAATCACTAATAGGAATATCCACTTCCATGACGATCAGATTTCATCACTAAAGGAGCCAAATTTGTCATAATTTCAGTTTTATGATGAATTTATGACAAAAACCGGTTCGTCATAGAAGTCACGTCATACTTGAAATTCTATGATGATTTTCACAAATCGTCATAGAAGTGGCTTGATCTATGACGAAAAATAGAACGTCATAGAACTACTTTGACATGCTTGTTAGGAGGGCTGCCATGCTGGTGGGTGCTTCCGTTGGAGATGCTTTCCACATGTACATGCTATAGACGGTTGCATTGGAGATGGTTCGGGTACGTGTCACCTTCTTATTGCATAACGTGGCCATCTCTAGTTCTTGCTTGTTTCAGGTTCTTACTAGACCACGTGTCGTGTTCCTGTTGTTCCACATGTTAGTTTTCTATGGGCACATGTGTCGTGTTGCGGTTGGATCATGTGTCACTTCTTCATTGGACCATGTGGCGTATTTTTATTTGTCCACATGGCCATTTCTTGTTCGACCACGTGTAATGGCACTGTCCGTCCACGTTATGCATTTTTATTTGGCCACGTGGCTTGACGACATCCTTCCACATGTCGAATTTTTTATAGCCCACGTGTCGTGCTCTGGCTATTTCACATGTCATGCACTAGTTCCTCCACATGTCACATTTTTATTTGATCACATAGCCTGTTCTAGTTCAACCGCGTGGAGTACAATCAATTCATCATAGAAGTAATTCGAGATCATCACTACTCCACAGATTGACTATATAACAATTCAACCTGGCAATCAAATAACCACAATTAACATTTCACACGTCAGCAGCAAACCACTGACAGAGTATCACAACATCAAACCATCACATGCATCCACACAATAGACCACAAATGTTCACCACATCAAGCCACAGGAGTTGAAGACAGAGAGTTAATTACCAGGAGAGCTTAAGCGCAAGACTAGATCACTGAGCCTATTGTACTCTTCCTATTGTTGTTGCTTGAATTCCTTAAGCTCCTTTTTAGCCTTTTTTGTCCTCACCTTCAGTTCATCCACTAGTTTGACGAGCTCAGATATACTTTCCTGTTCACCAGCAAGCTACTTCCAAAGTGTCATCTCTGTCGATGTCTCTGCTCTGGTGGAGATTCTCAGGATACCAACTATTCTTCAAAAAAAGGTTTTTTGCTGCTTGCCTGGTAGAGGCAGAGGACCTTGGAAATAACATCAGCACTAGTCATTAGTTGCTGCCCATCAGCAACAGGTTCAGCTTGCATAGCTTCCATAGCTTCCTGTGAAATTCAATCAGTAAAACATTAGGTTACAGATAGTGGAAGAGGACTTCAACTAAAAATCCAAGAGATTAATTCATAATAAGTAATGCATAGGACTTGCTCAGACGACTACTGATAGAGATTACATAAGCACAATGCATAGGTCTTTTGCAGCTTACAGCCGGTAGAGATTATATAAGCATAATGTACAGGTACCATATTGATAGGTGTAAAATTACTACCACAAATTAAATGATGTAGCCAAATTAGGCTCCTGCTATGTTTCCTTCTTTTATGGTAATGGATTCAGTAGATTTAAAGGAAAACAAATGAAGGTACCTACAACTGTTGCTCTTGCAGCATCACTGAGGCCCTTTTTCATACTGGTATGGAATTCCTTAAAGACTTCCACAGCATTAACATCTTCATCAGGTCGACCATGTTGTTCAAGTCCTGGATCATCATGTTGTTCATCAAGTCCTTGATCGTGTTCTGTGGCCTTCCTCTTGTTCTCCTTTTGTTCACATTGCACATGAGTTTCTGTTTATATTTATACAAAGGCAAGAGTAACAATAAAACACAACCATCACTTACAAATGTTTGCAGCTGGACAACATAGGAGCGAGATCCTATAGACTGGTGGTACTTCACTTTTGCACGGTTTTGCTTGTTGATCTCAGATATTTCCTATAGCTTCATTTGTGTTAGAGTGCAGCACAAGTAGACCATAGCAAGACTAGATAGAAAATCGATGGGTTCACACACACCTTATTCTTAGCACTAGACCAAGTCTCGACAAGTTCACACCACTGTGCATTGCTCATGCACGGGATAGGAGAGGTTGTAGGGATCTGATCAGTAGGGACGCCATTGAAGTAGGTTTGCTTTAACCTGTAGCGTGCCTACCATACCCCACACTACAATATATTCTAGCAAGCTTCTTGTGTTGGTGGGTGAGCCTTGTCAATGTCTAGCCTTGATTGCACGCAAGTAGTGTGAATGAAAAGTAAATCCGTTAAAGTTGCTCAAAGAAAAGTTGAATGTCAAGAAAGGTTACCCATTCATACAGTTAGCCTATCCACAAAATTCCTATAATGGACAACACCAGAGGGCTTCTTGTAATGTTTCCAATGTGTCAAAATTGGTATTTGATGCCTAACTAGTACACCTGCCTTTAAGGCAAACTTGGCAGCTTACACTGGATCATGTGGCCTTCTATTTCCCTCACAATAGAGATAGGCATCCTCAATCCTCCCATTGATTTTCTCATTTTGTCAAGCAAAATTCCACGAGTTCGAGGCCTCGGCTTCCTCGCACTTCTCGGCAATAGTACTACAAAGTTTTCATACATTCAGATTATTAGAAAAGTAACATGTATATCAAATAGCTAGTGCAAATTGATTGATAGACATTTATAAGGTAATACCAACCTAGGCAACTTTCATTGTTCTATGGCTAGGTAGAGATGGGAGTTTGCTCAGTGGGCTCCTCTTCAGCATGGCTATCATCATCTGGCCATGGGTAATTTCTCACAGGGCTAGGTAGCTCAGAGGGCTCCTCTTTAGCATGGCTATCATCATCTGGCTGTGGGCAATCTCTCATAGGGCTTGGTAGCTCAGAGGGCTCCTCTTTGGCATGGCTATCATCATCTGGCCATAGGCAGTCTCTCATAGGGCTAGGTAGGGTGCCAGTCCCAACAAATGTCTCTAGTCAATTCATGAAGTTTGAATTGATCCCTACATACAGGTGTCCGTGGTGATGGAGAATTATGTTCACCTAGTGCTGATACCTCCACCCTTTTGCCAACGGTAGCCCTCCGAGTATGAACTCCATGAACAAACTCTCCTGGTCATGTTGAATTCAACCGCTTGGAGTGCCTTTGCCCAGGACTCATGGCAGTGCTACCTTTTGTTCTACTGGCAGAGCCTTCTCTATTGCTCCTTCGACCCTGTACACTAAAATTGGAGATACAAACTTAAGCAGCAAGCATGTACAAATTGCACTGCTATCCAAACAGTAAAGCATTGCATTGCTACCTACACCCCCACCCCTCCAAACTAAGTACAAGATAGAACAAGCACGTCAATTGCTAGAGGTACTGGCTCATCTTCTAAATCTAAATATGTTTCATCTGTAACATCAAATCCATCAACTAAATCCCCTAGTTCGGGGATATATTCAAAATCTTCACCATTTCTACCCTTTGTGCTAGACTTTTTTGTCTTTGGAGACACAGGTTTTGGGCCCACACGTATTCTAAGTTCTTCCATCTTTCTAGATTATGAAGGCATTTATTAACTAAACCTTCTATGGAATGTCAACACAACAGAGGAAGAGTATGCAAATAAGTGCCTAACTAGTAACTACAGCTTATACGGAAGTCATTAATCCAATAAAGCACATGTCAGCTACACTCAACTATAGGAAATATGTAACCCCATCGCTATCTACATATCCTTGGTTCAGCCTCTACAGTAGAGCAAACATCATAAAAGGAATTTGGGTACCTCTTCCTCCATGTCCATGTTTAGATCTAGGTCTTGTCATCATGGTCATGGAGCTGGTGCGACCGGCGTTGACTGAAGGGGTAATAGATCTGGCTCTGGCTAGGGTTCAGATCCAGGTCGGTCATGGCAAGTGCTGAGGTAGGGGATCCGGATCTGGCTTGTACCATCGTTGAGGCTAGGGTTCGGAAATGTATGAGAGAGGTGTGGCTAAAGAGTGGAGAGGGAGTCGAGCTGCTGTGCTGATGATGCCTAGGGTCTGGAGCTGGGTGGCAGAGGGGGTGACTGGAGAGTGGAGAGGGAGGCCATGCGACTAGGATTTAGAGCTAGAGGAGAGATGGTGCGGCTGGAGAATGGAGATGGAGGTGGAGATAGCGACTCTTTGTGCTTTTATGTGGCCATCACAATACCACAAATGCCCTTGTCTAAAATCGATCGCGTGGTAAACCTATTTTCGCACGGAGGGCAAATGAGAGACATCTAATTTTCGGTGCATGTTGGCGGGACTACTCGGCGCGATGTGAAATCAATTTTTTGGGGCATGTTGGTAGGACTGCTCAGCGCGGTGCTCAGTAGAGATTGAAATTTATTCTATGTTTTAATAGGAAACGATTACGATAAAATGTTACTTACCTAATATCCATCTTTTCATTTTTTTTCTCCTGTGCACCTGTTTATATATCCGATAAGTTAGTTATTGCCTTTTTGTTTTTTTCATAATAATATAAATAAACATAAAACTAAAAGAGGGATGATAATAAATAATTAAAAGATGCATGAATTTGACACCTAAAAATTACCAAAAAGTAAAAAATAAACCTACTTGTTGTTGCTTGTTGCGCTGCATTTATTGATTATTATTATTTTTATTTGTGTGACTGCATCTATGGCTGTTTGAACTAAGGCCTATAATTTGGAAGCAAGGGGAAGGCAGGCCCAGGGATGGAAAACCCTCCATAAATAACTAAATGGGTTATTGATATCGCCATGGATTTCCAAACCTGTTAAAAGTCATGGATTCTAAGGGGATTTGAGTTTCCAGAGAAAGAGAAAAAGACATCCTCCTCCTCGCTAGTGCTTTGGCGATTCACTGGATGAGTCGTAGTACTCTGGATCGTCCTCCTCCTCGCTGGAGTCATAGTCGGTGTTGTACTTTGCCATTGCTCAAGTATGTTCCCGTTGCTCGTTGCCGTTACTACTTGAATCGCCAGTATAGTAGTCGAGGGGTTGACGCGTTTTCCTACTCTGATAATGAGAGAGTCCGTAGCTCTGTGTATTTAACGCGCTAGACTTTCTCATCATCAGAACAGGAAAATGCGCACACCCCTCAACTAGTACTCTGTCTGGGACTCACGTCTTCTATCATTTGTTAGCGTCTGTGTCGAGTATAAATATCCTTCCTGGTCTCTTTTACTTTTCACTAGCAATTTGCTAGCCAAGGAAAGGAGGCAGTGTTACAACTTCGTTAGCAGCTTTGCCCATAGAACTACAGTAATAATCCTTGTTGAGGTGAGTTTTAGTTTCTTTATCATTTTATTCTAGTCAGGATCAAGATCTCGATCGAGGCTAAGATATGGCCTAGGCAATGTTGCTTTGTACTGGTTCTTGCTTGTTCAAGGTGTAGGGTTTTTTCATATGTCGTCTTTTCTAATGATTTGGTGGCTAGGAGTGTCGCCAGGTATCGTAGAAGGGGTGCTTGTTGCTTGGGGATGTCATGTTCATCAACAGCCCCGACTGATCATTGTTGAAGCCACAGTTCATTATATGCTTGGTAAAGATTGCTTTGTTACAGTTGTCGAAGACAATGATAGTGGTGAGATTTTTGTCCGTGTTAGGAATTTTGAGCAAATGAAAAGACTTAGTAGTATTACTAGTTTTGTGGGAGGAGACTCTGTCATCTTCACTCATATTGATCGACTGAATGCAATTTGTTAACCGTTTGACATGAGTCCCCTTGGAAAGATGAGATGTTTTAGACATTAGAGATTAGAGAAATACTATGTAATGTACTTTTGTATATAAAGGAATGAAATTATTATGTTGGTCCAACTATATTTATCTTCCTTTATTTCTTTCATACTTCATATACTTCGAGTTTTTATATTTGGTCACATTTGGAAATTCTGACTCCTCGATTTGGGATGGAGGAAGTAGTTGAATTCAGATTTGGGCTGATCACAATCATCAAAGGATGGATGCACTGGCCATTGAAATGTTTGTGCACCCTATACATATAATGATCATCTAAAATTTTCACTAGCCGGACACTAGTGGAGCGAATAGGGTTTATCACGGAAGGTCTGATGGTTTGAAATCGTGACTACCCAAATAGTATTGATGAACGACGTGCGGCATCCATTTTCATCTTGTAGGCTCCTAGATTCTGACACAGGCGCACACGCGTGGGTGGCGTTAGTAGACAGTTCTAGCAGGGACGTCGCCTCACTGCCTGTTGCATTGATGTGACTGGGGCAAAGCCGAACCACCCACCCACACAAATGTGTTCGTGGTCATGGGTTGTGGGGTGGTTCCATGGGTTATCTGCTACCTTCTGCGATCATTCATCTACCTTTCCACCCTAGATCTCCTCCTTCCATCCCAAAGCTTTTGCCCTCCACCCTACTGTGCCCTTTGCACCACCGACACCTCCTGCGAGGACCATGACCATGCAGTGGACAAAGTCATCCTCGACCGCAAGGCATTCAATAATCTATGACTGAACGCGGTGATCCCAGAGGCCGCTAATGCGATCTGGTGGAGTCCCACCGAGAACCGAACTGGAGCCGAGGTCGGAGGAGAATGAGGTTGTCTCTTTCGCTCATTTCCACTCTTTTGGGTTTGGGGTGCCGGTGCACCCCTTACTCCGGTGGATGCTATACTACTACGAGATCCACCTCCATGACTTGACCCCAGAGGGGATCCTCCACCTCTCTATCTTCATCATGCTATGTGAGGGCTTCCTAGGAGTCCCTACCCACTATGACCTGTGGCAGGTCTTTATTTCGGGTAGTTCGCTCAGCGCCTGGGGGGTCCATCTTCCTTGGATGGGGGGTGCCTTGATCCAACTTAATCTCGGATTGGAGGACAGGTACCTGAGCCTTGACCACTACCCTTCCATAGACTTGGGGTGGCAAAAGTCATTGCTCTATGTCCCCAATGAGGGCCTGCCACTACCGTCTTATTCTCCTAACCGGCTGTGTGGTGACCTCTCGGAGTCATGGGAGGAACTACCGCCCCTAGAGACCTACAGGCACCATGTGCCCAACTTGTTGGATGCGATCAAGGACCTGAAGGACCGAGGCCAGATGAGGGTGATCTGTACCTTCAGTCGGCCATCAGGTCCTCCCCTTGAAGATGAGGCACCACCCCTAGTGGGAGTTCTAAGGCCCAGCGGACCCTACAATCGAGTCAAGGGTCACCATCCATGAGGATGACCTAGACCAATGGGTGATGAAGGTTATGGGAGAGTACACCATCGATCATGGTAGGGGGAGTTCTAGGTGGCCTTCAGTGCTGGCCATCCTCCACCGATAGACGGACCTCTCATCGGTGTGGTCTCACACCCACCACCAGTTCCTCCTGACGAGGTGATTTTTTCATGTACCACTGTTCATGTTGTTTCTCTTCATTAAATTAACTAGAGTATGCAAGCAATGCTTACACTAATATTTGTGTTCATGCTGCTTAATTTAACTAGAATTTGGAAATTGCCAACTTTCTCAACAGGTGGACGTAGGCATGATGGCGTCTCGAGGATCGTTGGCCCTGGAGCCAAGTTCTTCGTCCACGGTCATGCTTGGAAAGCAGCCCCGGGAACCATCCCCTAGTGGGGGCAGCCACTAGCGACGATTCCATCCTAGTGGGGACAATCTGGTGAGTCTTTTGCCTTCTGAATTAGATCGCTCTCCCCCTTATCCTGTGGGCATAAACTTGGCTTGCATTGGGCAGAGAGACGTCCCGTCGCCACACTGCCATCATTGATCCCGTCTAACCCCGGGCAGTCTTCTAGTGATGCATCGTCAGACCACGAAGTCCCATCTGACCTTAGACAGTCTTCTAGTGATGCATCGTCAGACCACGAAGAATACTTTAAGTTAAAGGAGGCTAACCTCAAGGTCATAGACTTGTACTCAGGGGCCAGTCTAGACGCCGACAATTTGCGCGATGAGCTGAAGGCCGCGCGCGCTGCACTTGGCATCACCCAACAAGAAGCAACCCAGGCACAAGACAAGAAGGCGGTCATTGAGGCAAAGGTCCAGAACCTACTTGTCGATGCTACTGCCACCTGTGACGTCACCTTCCCGGTGCAGACAGCGAACGATCCGGTCACTGCACCAGCAGAGCGCCTTCGAGCCCTACCGGCCTGCATTCGGGCCGTGGCATCCAAAGCCATCTGTCAAGGGGCTGCCACAGCTCTCGTCGCTGCCTAGCTTGAGTTTGGCACAGTGGTGAAAGTTCGGGTGGTGCAGGAGGCTTTTCCACCGGCACCGAAAGATGAAGATTATATTGATGATCTGTTCAAGTGCGTCGAGCCGACTGCCAACGCCGTCTTAGCAAAGGTGAATGTGGATGAGATCCTACATGACTGCCTCGACCATTGATCTATTTGACGTATCAGTAGTACAAGTCATGACTAGGTTTGGTCTGTGGGATGCCTATATGTGAAGTCTTAATTATTTGCATGCATGCCTATGTTAACTTTTGTTGAACTTCATATTAGGTCTGTTAAACTCTATTAAGCGTGGTGTATCTCAATTCCTTTGGTTATTTGGTAACTTGTTTCTAGCCCCTATTGGTTGCTTTTGCCTATAGATTTGTTGAACTTGAAAGAACCATGCAACGAGGAGTTCATCTGAACAAGTCCCGCCTTGATGTAATGCAAAACGGATGAGCCATAGTTGTTGACTTTTATTGTGAACGTAAGAAAGTCTGCCCGCTATGTATTTGATCTCATAGGACATTGCAAAGTGTCATAGCAATTAGTCTGCCCCTCGACTACTGTGACTGCTTGGATTGGAGTGAAATAAGTATACAGAAAAGACCTATCACAATCGCACCAGGCACTCAAGTGTCAAGCCTATCATAGCAATCAGTCTACCCCTCATCAGCGGTGCAAGGTCTATATGAAAGGAGCGTCCCCCCTTCTCCTTCAGGAGTGCAGATGATCAAACATAGCCGAGGGAGTATAGACTGATCAGAACCTATGAAACCATGTAGCAATCTCTAGCTAGCTGCTACCCCTTGGCTGTTGTGAGTCTGCGACTGCTTGGATTTGACTGCACTATGGCGCTGTACACTTCACCGGATGATAGAAGGTCCGACCCACCTAAAATATGCACTAGTCGGAAAGCCTGTTCCAGCCCTAACGTCCTTGTGTGTACAAAGCCTATTTGGTCGCCCTATTGCTCTATAGGCACAATGGCAATGCGGCTATGTAGATGGATGGGAAAGAAGGGCTCTATATTGCAACGAGGATTGTTGCCTTTGCCAAGAGATCCATTTATTGAATGGGAAATTGGAATAAGAAACTAGCAATTCACTCTTTTTGAATATAGTGTATTCTGGTATTTGAAATTTGTTCTCAAATATAGTGTATTCAGTAGCTTTTGATTTCCTGTTGCTTTTGCTTTTCTGTTGTTTTGTTTCAATTATATTTGTTTCCTTTAGGGATTCAACGAAAGTACTAGTACGAAGCAGGTTTCCCTGTATAACCTGAGATGTGTTCAGCCCGATCAGATTTACAATGCTTAGACTTTCTTATGTGTGTAGTAATTTTTGAATAGCTATGTGGCTCCTCCATTAGGCATTAGATCGATGGGGGACTTGATTAGATGAATTTCGTTATGCATATTTACCATACTATAGATCAGAAAGAGAACCAGAAAGAAACTAGCAGGCAAAACCAAAGAATAAGGGCTAGAAAACGGCTACCAAATGACCAGAGGACCTGATCTACACCACGCTCAATAGAGTTTAACCCACACAATTGCTATGTCTACATTAACTTTTGTTGAATTTTGTATTAGGTGAGTTAAACTCTGTCTAGCCCCTATTGGTTGCTTTTGCCTATAGTTCTCTTTTTGGTTCTCTTTTTGATCTGTAGTATACTAACGGTGTTTGCCCTTTCTTATCGGAGGACATGGGCATATAGATGTTGAAATTTTCTAGAGCCTAAGACAGTTTGACCCTAGGAAATATAGACGATCTGGATCACTGTGAGTCGATGAACAACAAAATACAGTGATGGCGACTATCAGGGGCCATCCAACTAGTCCATAGAACCTAACAATTAGTTCACGATACAAACAGGTATGGATGAATAAAACAACTAATTAGCTCATTTTTAGCCATGGCTAACTAGTCACAGTTCATCCAAATAGGGCCTAAGACAGTCCGGTACTAAGAAATCTTGACAGGCTAGATAATAGTATTGATGAAACAACAAAATACAGATCGTGTCAACTCTTGCGTCGAGTTCACCGCCTCCATCCGCCATTTGTCTTGCGCACCTCCACCTTAAGCTTAGCTTCATCATCCTCTAGATCCTCCTCCTATTCCTCATCGTCATCATTGCTATAGGTGGCCTCGCGGATCATGCTGAAGAAGCAGGTGTCACTGATGTTGAAGTTGTTGTTAGCGTAGAAGACGCCCCACTCATACTTGAACGACACTCGCAAGACTTTGTTTGTGCGAGTCCTCTCCAAGCCCACTGAACCAGGACTACCCAGCCATCTATAGCTCGACCATGCGCCGCTGCTTGTAGTCATGCGCTCGCTCAGAGTCCACTGGCACGTTCTTCACCTCGCACAAAAAAAGATTGATGACAAAGAGGACAATGGTAACTTGCGACATCATCGATACATTTTGCATCTAGCGCGAGTGCTCACCAAATACTTCGCTTTGAGGTGGTACTTCTTCAGGATCACTACAAAACTCCTTGGCTCCACGATAGGTAGGGAGAGCTGACTACTGCTAGCCTCGAAGTCATGTGGGTACTACTTGCGGCAGGTGGTAAGGTCAAAGACCTTGACGTTAATCTGTGACTAGCCGTCATACCGCAATACAAGAGAGAACCTATCTTGGAGGTCGAGGGTGCAGGCAAAGTGCTTCCATCCCCGGTGGAGGTACAAGTGACCGTTATCGGGAAACACCTAGACCTTCCACCAATCCAGGCCCTTCTCGTCGTCAGACAAAGCTCGAGTTTTCGGCGACCACTGATGGTCCGAGCCATTGTAGCCGGTAGTTTCTGCATGCACAACAATCAACATAGCCAGCAAGAGGGACAAGTTCATTCCCAAAGGCAAATCCCAGCAGATCGGATCCAACACATAGAAAACGGGCACTTACCATTGTTTTTGCATACAATCCAGGAAGAAGGATCTTCATGCACTCTAGGTCACTCTGGCTCGGTCCTGCCATGTCTTCTTGTAGCCCCGCCGTGCCAAATAGGGAACTTGATAGTCTTGAGGAATCCTTGCTGGTATGTCTCAGTTCTCGTTCTCCTCTCAAGTGTGTGTGGGGGGCTTTCTTTTTCTATGTTTCTCATGTTGTTACAAACGCAAGGAGTGCACACACTATTGGGGCATGAGCTCCAAGACTGACACTATCTCATCGGCATAAATGGAGGAGTCGTGCTCTATTTTGATTAGTGTAAGCTTGGGAACATCAATACTCCTACATCTCTGATCGAACATGCCTTCAGCGGTACAACTGGTTGAGGTTCCCTAGGGAGTGCGATAGCACCCGAGGCAAAGCACACTTGTTGGAAAAAAATATTTATCTTGCCTTGCCCTAGAGTCCCTATAATGGGCCAAGTATTGTAAATATGATCGAGCTAGACACTGCCTTCAGTTTGCCGCTCGATTGTTGTAACTTCTTGGATTGGAATCAAATAAGTACAGAAGAGACCTATCACAACCGCACCTGGCATTCAAGTCTCAAGTGTGTCAAAAGCTCCTTTTCTTGAATCACTTCTTGTGTCCAGCTTTCCTGATGCATTCCCTTCACTCTCATATTTTACTGCGCTCGCAAGAAAGTCCGAATATGGCACATTTGATCTCGTCGGACATTATATAGTACAGAGCTGTCAGTAAAACTATTGCCTACGAAGTGCACTCGGTCACACCATTTGTATCAGTAGTAGTAGTAGTAATAGTTATGAGTGGCTTTGATCTGTGTTGAACCCAACTTGTCTTATTTTCATGTATTTGATAAAATTTATTGAACTTGCAAGAACCATATATCAAGGATTATTTTTATTCAAAAACTTTATAGTTTACAACATCACATAAGGTTTGGTTGTCTGAAATCTTGACTACCCAGATGATGTGCTCCTGCAATCCTGCATAGGCACACACGTGTGGGTGGCATCAACTGCCTAGTTGTAGCATGGGACGTCACCTCCTGGCCCAGTTGCATTGACATGATAGGGCGAAGCCCCGCCGCCCACCCATGCAAACGTCTCGATTGTGGGGTGATCGACGGCCCCCAAACTATAACAGCAGAGACAAGGGGTGAGAGGGAAGGTTATACCTACTGCCTTCTCTCTCTAGAGCTCTTGATTCTATCCCAAAGCTTTTGTCTTTCACCCTACTATGCTGCCGACACCTTCTACTAGAACCATGGCGGAGTGAACTGAGGTCGTCTATCGATGTGGAGTCCTCGAAGGCCTTCAACGCCGACAATCCTCCATCGATAGAAGGATCTCTCGTCGGCCCGCTCTCTAACCCGCCAGTTACCCTTAAGAGGTGGATCATCACCGCTCTTCATGTTGCTTATCTTCATTTAACCAGAGTATGCGAGCAATGCTCACACTAGTATTTTGTGTTCATGCTGATTAATTTAACTAGTATTTAGAATTTGCCCACTATCTCAACAGGTGTTCATGGGCATGATGGCGTCCCGAGCGTTGTTTGCCCCGGTGCCTAGGTTCTTTCGTCTCGGCCAGTGCTAGGAAACCACCCCCGCGAGGCATCCCCCGATGGTGGCAGCCACCCGCAATTCTGTGCCATTCTACGCCAGTCAGTTCGGTAAAAGTTGTTTGCCTTCTCAATCAGATCGCTCTCCCCCTTATCCTATATGGGCTTAAAGTTGGCTTGTATTGTGCAGCACTTCCTCCATTGCAGTGCCATCCCAGGTCATGGGGCTTTCCCCTCGTGGTGCTAGAGAGTCGTCCCATCACTGTTTGCTGCCACCATGCCCGTCTGTCCCCACACTAGCCCTCTGGTTCTAAAGTGGGCGAATTGTCAGAAGAGCATGAATCCTCAGATGACGTAGAGTACCGTCAAGTATTCAAGGATTACCATGAGGTCCAAGCGGATTTGTCATCAACTAGGTGGAATGCCAAGATGCTACTGTGGTGAGCTAGACGCCTCGCGTGACGTACTTCATGCTTCCAAGAATCTGGCCTCCCAGGCGTGAGCTGACTTAGCGATCACCATGCAGCAGGCCCAACACATGATGAACCCTGTTGTGGTATTGAGCATGTAGGTTGACACCTTGTAGATGTCCGTGCTAGCCGCTTGTAAAGCGGCCTTCCCTATTGGAAGTGTGGATAATTTGTTGGCCACAGAGGAGCACTTCCGAGCCCTGCCGACCTGAATTCGAGCCATGGTGACTGAAGCCATTCATCAGGGGCTGCCACTGGTGCTGGCTGCTGCCCAGCTTCAGATTGGCACAATGGTGAACCTTGGAGTGGCGGAGCAGAGTTTTTCCGCCACGTTCGACGGACGATGACATCGCCGATCTGATTGAGAGTTTTGAGCCAGGCACGTTGTCTTACCGAAGCTGGATGTGGATGAGATCCTGCATGCCAACCTCGACCCTTGATCTATGGGACATATCAGTAGTATTAGTAGTCATGAATAAATTTGATCTGCAGGACGTCCTTGCAAAATATGTGAACTCTTATTTTCATGTTGGTGTTAACTTTTGTTGAACTTTGTATCAGGCCTTGTTTGGATGCATGTGTATCCACATCAATCCACATGTGTTGGAGTGGAATGGAATGAAAATTTGTTTAATTCCAGCTTCAATCCACTTCAACACATATGGATCAAGATGAATATATGCGCATCTAAACAAGGCCTTAGGTGGGTTATACTCTGTTGAGCGTGGTGTAGCTCAGGTCCTTTGGTCATTTTGTAGCTGACTTGTAGCCCCTGTTGGTTGCTTTTCGCTGTAGATTGCTTTCTAGTTGTCTTTGATCTGATCTATAATATGTTAAACATTCATAAGTGCCTTTGATCTCTATTGAAGCCAACTCCTGTCGTTGATAAAATTTGTTGAACTTGAAAGAACCATGCAGCGAGGAGTTCATCTAAATAAGTCTAGAATATTGTTTTTGCTTTTGCTTTTGCTGTTGTTTTGTTTCAAATTTTTTTTGTTTCCTTTAGGGATTCAACGAAAGTACTTGTACAAAATAGGTTTCTATGTATAACATGAGATGTGTCTGGCCCTAGTCAGATTTATGATGCTAGGACTTTCTTGCGTGCACAATAAATTTGAATACCTATGTGGCTCCCTAAAGGAAACAAATCTGAAGAAGGTACATGTGACAACCATTACAATTTCAACACTAGGAGCAAGTTTTGCACTTACAATCTATTGAGCACGGTGTAGCTTAGGTCATTTGGTTTTCTGTTTGTTTTTTTGTTGCCTTGGTGTCTTTGTTAATCTTTATTGAACTTGCAAGAACCTTGCTGCAAGGAGCAAGTCTCTCCTTAGTGTAATGCAGAGCAGAGGAGCCATTGGTGTAGAAATGATCTTCGGTCTGCCTCAGATAGACGAGGTTGTAGACTCCACCATCGGCTGTGAACTCCTCTCCTTCCTCAACTGTTACTCTGGCTATCACTAGATATCTCTCAAAGAGGACAACCAGATCAAAACATCGTTCATCACACCTTTCGGTGCGTATTGCTATACCACCATGTCTTTTGGACTCAAAAATGCTGGGGTGACCTACCAAAGAGCCATCTATATGTGCCTTGACCAACAGATAGGCCGTAACATCGAAGCTTACATTGACAATGTGGTCATCAAATCCAAAACTTGCTGACAGTCTCATAGCCGACCTCAAAGAAATGTTCGCCAACCTAAAAATATACAGATGGAAGTTGAACCCTTCAAAGTGCATCTTTGGAGTTCCATCCGACATACTCCTAGGCTACATCATCAGCAGCTCGTGGTATCAAACCCAACCCCGACAAGGTCTCTGTCATTACCAATATGAAATGGCCGACCTACGTAAAGGATATATAGAAGCTCACAGGGTGCATGGCTGCTCACAGCCGCTTTATATCACGCCTCGGTGAAATGGGACTATCGTTCTTCAAACTACTCAAGGCCTCTGAGCACTTCTCCTGGTCGGAAGAGGCTAATATGGCCTTCCGAGCAGCTCAAGTTGTTTTTAACGAAGCCCCCAATCCGGCACCTCAACCAGATGAAACCCTATTGATCTACATCGCCGTCAATTCTCGCGTCATTAGCATAGCTATCGTCATCGAGCGCCAGGAAGTTGGACACGCCTATAAGGTACAACATCTAGGTCTACTTCATCAGTGAGGTTCTTAATGAGTCGAAAACTCATTACCCTCAGGTTCAGAAGCTGTTATACGCCATTCTGGTCATGTCGCACAAGCTCCGCCATTACTTCGAGTACTACAAGATCTCTATGGTCACCGAGTTCCCTCTAGGGGACATCCTCCGTAACAAAGAGGCCAACTGGCTGCATCATCAAGTGGGCAGTCGAGCTCGACACTTATTCCATAGAATTCAGAAGTAGGCCGACCATTAAGTCACAGGCGCTAGCTGACTTCGTCGCTGAGTGGACCGAGATCCAAGAGCCCATCCCCACTACTTGGCCCAAGCACTAGATAATGTATTTCAACGGCACCCTCAACATCAACGGTGCTAGGCGTCGGCATTTTGTTTATTATTCCAACTAAGGACAAGCTCCGATACGTCCTCCGAATTCATTTTCCAGCTTCCAACAACACTACGGAATATGAAGCATGTCTCCACGGACTTTGTATAGCCAGTCGAGCTTGGTGTCAAATGCCTCATGGTATATAGAGACTCTGCGTTGGTCATCAACCAAGTCAATAAAGATTGCTCCTGTTCTAGTGAGAAGATGGATGCGTACAGCGTCGAGATCAGGAAACTCGAAGGAAAGTTTTACGGTATCGAGTACCACCACAGTGGTACAAGACCAAAATCAGCTCGTCGACCACCTATCTAAGATAGGCTCTTATCGCGCTGTGATTCTGCCTAGAGTCTTCATTCAAGACCTTTTTATACGGTCTATTAAGAAAGAGAAGGAAGTTCAAGAAATCCCCCCCACCAAGCAGCTGGTACTTGCAGTACCTTCGCTAGTCGTAGATTGGAGGGAACAGTTCATCAAGTACCTAACCAGCACCGATGTACCCGCTGACAAGACTGAAACTGAATGTCTCATCCATCGTAGCAAGCATTACATGCTGGTAGATAGGAAGTTGATGAGGAAAAGCGCCAAGGATGGGATACTATAGAAATGCATCACCCAAGAAGAGGGAGTGAAATTACTTCTTGAAATTCACTCTGGCTCCTGTGGCAATCATGCGGCCTCTAGAAACCTGGTCAGGCAAAGCTTTCTGAGCTGGTTTTTACTGGCCCATGGCTATCTCCGATGCAGAGGACCTCGTCTGACATTGTGAAGGATGTTCAGTTTTTCGCCAAGCAAATACACATGCCAATGCAGGAATTGTAGACCATCCCTAGCTTTTTGGCCTTTTGCATGCTGGGGACTCGACTTGATCAGGCCTTTCAAGCCTGCGCTAGGTGGTTTTCAGTACGTATATGTCGCCATTGACAAGTTCTCCAAGTGGATCGAATACAAGCCGCTTGTTTTGACTACTTCAAAGAAGGCAGTCGAGCTCTTCGAAGATATTATCAATAGATTCGGTCTCCCGAATAGCATTATCACCGACCTCGGAACTACATTCACTGGTCACCATTTTTGGGACTTCTGCAAAGACCAATGCATCTCTGTCCAATATGTCTCTGTTGCCCATCCTAGAGCCAATGGCTAGGTCAAACGAGAAAATGGCATGATCCTTGATGCCCTCAAAAAGAGACTATACCAGAAAGAGGAAAAGCATCTAGGCAGATGGCTCAAAGAGCTCCCAGCTATGGTTTGGGGATTGCGCACTCAAGCTAGTCGCAACACCAGAGTATCTCGATATTTTTTGGTCTACGGCTCAGAGGCCATACTTCTTGCGGACATTGCCTTCCGAGCACCCAGGGTAGAGCATTATAATGAAGAGCAAGCCACAGCTATTCGGACAGAGGACAGTCGATAGAGCCGAAGAAGAATGCCTGATCACTTGCATCCGCACAGCCAAATACCTAGAAGGCCTGTAAAGATACTACAATAGCAATATCAAAGGTTGTTCATTTGCAGTCGGCGACCTCGTTCTCCATAGAAAGCAGAAAAGGGATGCACAAGCTCTCCTCCCCTTGGGAAGGGCCTTACATGGTCAAAGAGGTTACCCGACCAGGGTCTTACCGGCTATGTGACATGGAGGGAATCGATATCCCCAATTCATGGCACATCGAGCACCTTATACATTTCTATCCTTAAAACGCTCCAGATATGTACTCTTCACTCCATAATGAATAAAGTTTTCATCGCCATAAATTGTCTCCATTATTTCTCCACTACAGTTTAATCTCCATTTATGATCACCAGCTCCAAGCTACACCTCCACAAACTCCGGCAATTATATGTGATCTCCATAAATGCTTCGCCCCACTTCTCCATACTAAAATATCTCTATGATATTCTGCCAACCATCAAGCAGCAAATGTTCCGCTCTATGTTCTTTGGGGAAAACCCTGTCTTTGATCTCTCCCTACACGTGCTACGGGCTCCAGCGCTCTGCGTTATGAGTGGTCGGCTGTGGTTCCTCGGTCACGTATGTTCCTCCTACACATGCATGGCACTTGACGTTATGGAATATGGGCTAGCCAAGGCCAAGAGACCAGTTACGAACTAACTGCTCGGACGCTACTTATACCACATATAAACGCGTTAGGGTTAACAACATGTCTCTTTTTCACCGCAAGCGCTAGCAAGCCACCTGAACACGCACATGTCGTCTACTTACAACATTTATACAAATACACAAATGTTTGCTTAGGCCCTCATGCATCTAACTCCCTTTCTAGTTATTCCATATAGGTTCCTCCCCATTCAGGCCAATGAGCTTGGCCATCACCGTCCACCTCGTCGAATAGATCGACATCACCGGCCAGCCTATTCGCCTGTGTCCTCCACCTCATCTTTTAGCTACTCCTCTTTCGTCGCACTCAGTCCCTCTGCGAAGCTAGCCTCTATCGCTCGAAGATTGATCATAGGGTAGTAAGACCGAACCACCGCCTAGGGCATGAGTCACGATGGAGACAATGACGTCTCGGTTGAAGCCTTTGAAGTTCTCCCATGCCACCTTACACCTATCAATGATGGCGTCCGGATGGGGTGGCTTGTCGTTGGGCTGAGGAGCTACCTCCATATCGATACAGTCAAGCACCGCCCTAACTCCGGCCACCACGGCGTCAAATTTTCCCCTCTGGATTTTTGCCTCCAGCTCCAGCATATCAAAGTGCACCTTCATTTTTCAATGGTATTCTGTGGACACCAAAAAGATTCGTCAAATGAAGAAATTATTTCAGCAACAACTCTGACCATCAACTACTCACCTTCTAGATCCTAGGCCAATTTCTTTGCTCGCCCAAACGCCTTCTCCTTCTCCTCTTGGAGTTGACCGACAACTTGACACAACCGATCGAGCTCCGCATCTTGCTCTACAAATGTAATGGTCGACAGGCAACATCAAGGCTGTTCGGCAATGCAGAACAAATTCACCAATCCACAATACCTTTATTTTGTTTGAAGACGCTCTTTAGCTGCTCGAAGGTGCACTCCAGCTGCTCAGACATGATCTTCAACTGCTCGGATAAGATGCCCTTTTGGTACTCCAGGTCCTTGGTGTTTGATTTAGCAAGATCCCTTTCGTGCTGGGCCCTCTGGACGTTCTTCTCCATCAGTTTCATCGCCTTCCTCAGTTTCTCATTCTGCTCAGTGAGGGGCTCCATCCTTTTGATCAACTGTTGCCATTGTACGACAGTCCGCGTTATGCCCTGAAAGCAACAATATTATAAAAGACCATTGTCTCCAACGCTAAAGACGGACACCGCTGACGCAACACTAACCTCAATTTGCTTCATAGCCATGCAAAGGGTGGATCGTAGCCTCTTCACCTCCCTGGTGGTGTCCTCCTCTTCTACGACCACAACATCCTCCCCTCGCTTGTGGAAGATACAGATGGTTTGAGATCATGATCCCTCACGCT
Source organism: Miscanthus floridulus (assembly GCF_019320115.1). Classification (NCBI taxonomy): domain Eukaryota; kingdom Viridiplantae; phylum Streptophyta; class Magnoliopsida; order Poales; family Poaceae; genus Miscanthus; species Miscanthus floridulus. The sequence goes on from NC_089583.1 coordinate 18,658,923, forward strand.
CAATCCCCTTGACCTCGTCCTCTTCCTCCAAAGTCGGTGGCGCTCCTTGGGGGCTCAGTGGAGTATAGAGCATCTGACCACACCCTACGGCATCTCAGGGTGCACCGCTTGCTCCTTCGGCACTGCCAGCCTCTGTGCCCTAGATTCCGACATGACGTTGGTAGCTCCTGCTTTCGCCTTTGAAGACTCGGTGGCTCTCGCCGTTGCTCCTGGCATCTCCGTCGAATCGCCCATCATTGTCGCCGGCCGCTCTCCACCTCCAACTCCATCAGTAGCGGTGGTCGAATCCTTTGAAGACTCTAGGATGGAGTATGTCCGCAATGCCTCCACGCTAGGACCAGCCCTTGGCTGCTCGCCAATCTGGCCTGAAGGATTCAGATCCTCCTCACACCCCATTCTGCATTAGATTAGCTCATCGATCACTGCAACTATAAAAATCAGATAGCTACCGATCCCAAGGCAAAGATACTTACACATCAGCTTCCTGATGAACGGTTCTGAATCTGTGCTGCCTCCTTGAGCTCCTAGGCACTGCTCTGGGGTCAACCTACGTGTCCTGGGCTGGAGGTCTTACGGCTCCCGCAGTTAACGTCTTCTTCGCTTGCTGCTTGGAGACTCCTTCCCCTCCCTTTGATTGCACCTCCGCACGTGTGTTGCGTGATGATGCTTTAGTGCTTGGAGGGGGAGCTACTGGAGCCTCGTCGTCGTCTGACCACTCGGTTATCACTGCACTCTGCATTTGAGCGGTCTGACTGCCACCAAATGAGATGCCAACCGGCTTGCGGGGAGCTACATCCAAGGTTCTTCTCTTCTTTTGGGCCGGCTCATCTTTTGCTGCCCTTTTCCCCCAAACTTTCTCTGATACCAGGGGGACTCTCCTTTTGACCAGCACCTTCACCTCTGGATTTAGACGAGGTGCTGACGGCACCTTCCTCTGATAGAGTGGTCGGCCTAGCATCCACTGCCTTTGGCCAATCACTCCTCGGCATGCCTGAGAAGTACGCTGCCCATTCCTACCAATGGATCTTTCCATAAATGAATCAGTCCACTACTCAGCACCGGCATAGGATAAAAAGCACTAGGAACAACAGCCGAGATTTTTACCTGACGAGGTGAGTTTGTGGAGTTGAAGGGTTTCGGCTACCCCGGCACAGTGTACGACACATTTAGAGTGAATAGTTCAATGGCTGGTGTAGCACAGCCTCCTTCGTCAGGCTCTTCGTCCTCTCCTGGGTGTCGTCAGTATCTCCTTTGAAGTCAAACCCTGGATGAGCCCTCTCCTTGTAGGGCTAGATGCGGCACAATATGAAGTTCACCACCACCACCATTCCTCTCATCTTCATGCCCCTCAATAGCTCGAGGAGCTCCTTCACCTGTTCCATATCGGCACTGGTCGGTTTCTCTGACTAGCTCCTTTGATTCTCCGAAATCTGGTCGACATCACATCGGACGGTAGGATCACTTTGCTTCATATAGAACCACCTGGTATTCCACCCCTTTAGTGAGGTATTCAGCGGCACAGGAATATATTTGCTCGCCATCCCATCGCGGAGCTGTAGAAACACACCACCGATAACTTTGGAACCACCCCTCCTTTCTTCTTGAGCCAGAAAAAGTGTCGGAAGAGATTGAAATGGGGAAGAATGCCAAGATAAACCTCGTATAAGTGGATAAACACATAAATATGCAAAATAGTGTTCGGATGAAGATTATATAAGCTCACTCCCCAATACTCCAACAGATCCCGCAAGAAAGGATGTACTAGAAGCCCTAATCCACTCCAGAAGTAATCTTCGAATACAATGAGCTCGTCGGTGTGTGGCATTGGATAGGGCTCACCATTGGCCAGATGCCATCCAGCGGTGACACGATCAGGAAGAACGCCCGCCTCCACCATCTCGTTGAGCTCCGTCTTCCCCATGAGTGACGACACCCATTCCTTGTCACGGCTCGCCCCGGTGGCCACCTTCTTCGTGTTACCACCTCCCCTCTTCGGCGCCATTCCTTAGATCTGGATCGAGATTGGTCCCTTTACGCAAGCTTTTTAGCCCTAGCGGCGGAGTGTGTGTGAATGCAAATGGGGGAGCGCGAGGGCGAGGAGGAAGATGAAGCGACGGAGTGGCAAAGTGGCAGCACGGAGTGCGGCGATGGAGTTATAAAGACACCCTCTCAACTTTTCACATTCAAGGATTTTTGGGAAACCGCACCATGCTGATCTACGCCCTTCTGAATTCCCCAAAGCGCCGTGCTGGGCCATTATCTGGGTTTCCGCGCAACTATGGCCCATATCGCCCATTTTTCAACGCAACTCGATACTGCACACCGAATATTCGCCGACCCCTTCGCAATACCATCAAGGCTCAGAAATTTCTACTGTACAGTCATTACTCCGGTTTTTTCTCCATGATTTAAGTAATCGGCACTTCTTGATTTATTTGAGATTTCTACTTGTGGCTCAGGGACTACGTCATCGTTATGATTCAGATTCTCACCATACTGGGGACTGTTGTTTTTGACCCTGGCACCATGTGACCACGTCACCTACTGTCAGGCTCGGGGACTAAGTGGGCACACTTTACCTTGCGGTGAATGTGCGCTTTTCATTTCAGGGTCAGCCCGTGGACTGGTTTCCTGCTCGGCTGGTTTTCTGTCTTTCTTCTACTTTCTGGACCTTAGCACCACGTGACCACGTCACCTACTATCAGACTCGGGGACTAAGTGGGCACACTTAACCTTGCGGTGAGTGTGTTTTTCTTTAATCTGTTCATTGGAAGACTCCGTGCCTCCCGAAGCTAAAGAAGATTATCTTCTTTTTCTCGTGGTTGGACTCTAAGTTGGCACACTTGGTTCATAGCGAGAAAATTTTCGATTTTAAACTTGGGCTCCTTACATCCTTCTGGCAAGCCTTACTTGGGTATGCTCGGGCTCGGCCAGACAGTTAAGCTGGTCGGTTACGGTCCACAGCTGCTCAGCGACTCATTAGGGTGGTCGGACTATAAGTCTGACTGCTCGGCTTTGTTTACACCTTCTTGGATAAGCTCAAGATGGCGTTGCACAGCGGATATAAGGCACTCGGGGACTAGCTGTGGAGGGGGTAGACCTTGGATACCCACGGCAAACTACATGGGCTGCACCGTCAGGGGTGGTCTAACCCACAAGACAAAGACTTATGGTGCACGGTATTGCTCGACGCGTACTGCAAGACATCAAGGGCGATATCCTGAAGATGCTACGAGATCTGTTAGGGTATGCTCGATCCCGTGATTTCTGTAATCTGTTATTACTTACCGGTTATCTTCTAGATCTAACAAACTTATAACCCTATCCCCCGGCTATATAAGGCGGGTAGGGGACCCCCTCAAAACAGACGCAATATCATACAATAGCCAATACAAACTGACAGACCATAGGAGTAGGGTATTACGTCATGCTGACAGCCCGAACCTGTCTAACTCTTGTGTCTCTGTTGCCTTCTTGTTCTTGATTACGCGCACCTCTGCCGATCAATCTACCTTCGTGAGATACCCCTCGGAGGACTGTCGACGATATTCTGTCGACAGTTCCGCAATGGGTCTACTGTTAGAGATAGCCTAATGATGCATATATTAGTACCATAATTATTAGTACTTCTAGAAACTTAATCATACTTAAGATAGTTTAACTTAGGATAAAGCTAGCTAGTATTAGGCAACACACCACGTTTTAGATACTACGAGTTGAACCATGCATGGAATGACACTACAAGAAACTCGTTAATCATTCTTGGTGACAGATTTACAAATCATTACTGACAGACGCAATCCGTGACGATAATTTATTTTTCGTCATGGTTGTGCACCAGTGGATATTCCTGACCCGCTAACTCATGATGATTTTATCTGGATCGTCACAGTGTATGATTTTAAATTCGTCATACTCTAGTTAGCCCAAAACAATAGGCCCGCTATCAATATTTAGTGCAAAGAAAAATAAAAAATGTGATTGCAAAGAGAATCAAACAGAGACGATTTGTTAAATTATTTTAACAAATAATTTTGTTACTTTGTTACATGTATATGATATATATGGCAAAACTAAAAATATTCTCCATATATATGGTGCGGATGGGGAAAAAAAAATCTGCAACACGTGGGGTTTGAACCCAGCTCGGGTAGGAAAGTAGCAACATGTCTTACCATTTAAGCTACTTGTTCCCAGTCGACGTGGTCCATTCACTCGAGTTGGCCCAGGCTTTGGTAAAATTAGAAGAAGAAAAAAATGATGCGCTCTAGCAGGAATCGAACCCACGACAAGCGAGTTGAAACCATCCTGGCTAACCACTGCGCTAGTTTTTTTTTTTTTTTTTTTTTTTTTTTTTTGTTGCCACTGCACTAGTTGTTCGTGTGTGTAGATGTAGGATTCTATTTCCCTTTTGTTCTTATATTTAGAGTAAGTTTTCCTCAAATCAATTCACGGACTTGACAGCCAGCCGCCGCGACCATTCACGGACTCAGACACCGCCGCCGACGGCGAGATTAGGCAGGAGCCGCGTTGCCGCTGCCCACCACTGCCGCGCCGTCCAGCTACTTGCTTGCTAGACTCAAATGGAAAACAAGCTGTCTACAACAACACAAGGTGAAGAACTCAAGTCTGCGGCTCAGGTTGTTGGTGATGTGCTTGCTGAGAACACCAAGAATAATAAGTTCTTGCAGAATGTGGGGTTCAAGAATGCCCAGCCTAGATCTAGTGAGCAGAACACTGAGGCAGAACCAGAAGCAGAGAAAAGGACCAATGCTGAGCTTCGTGTACAGGTAGCTGATTTGTCAAAGAAAATGCAAGAATCTGAGGAGGCAAGGATTATGGACCGAGAGGAGATGAAGTGGACTCAATCTGAGATGGAAGCAAAACTTGATCTTTTGCTCAGTCAAGCTCGACCAAGTTAACACATGCATGTGCAATATCTTTTGCTACTAACTTCATGCATCTTGTTGCCGTTAAGTTGTGTCAAGTCAATTTCGACCAAGTCAAGCTATACATAGTATATCTTTTGCCGCTGCTGCTGGTTGCATTTTGCTGCTGCTGGTGCTTGCATTTTGTCGCTGCTGCTGCTGTATGCATGCATTTTGCAACTGCTGCATGGAATAAGATGTTGGAGCCACTGCTAAAAAAAACGTTTGTAGTAACGGGATAATTTTTTTTTGTAAGGACGGCCGGTGATGGAGCCGCCCCTACAGTGGGCGTGCTTGGAACCAACGAGACCAGCCGCCCCTACAAATAGCATAGTAGGGGCGGCGGGTGATACGAGCCGCCCCTACAAATGGGTCGATTTCTAGGGGCGGCTCACTCACCAGCCGCCCCCGGTGTTGCAATTTGTAGGGACGGCTCAATCACTAGCCCCCTACAAATTCTGAACGTACAAAAGGCTGCAGCCCCTTCTTTCTCCTCGGGTCACTCACTCTTACCCAAGAAAAAAAAAACTTGAGAGGCCTTGGGCACCTCCCAAAAATTGTTCTACTAAGGGGAAAGATTTTGGTCTCAAATCCTTTGGTAGAGAGGTTGTAGAAGATAAGAAAATGCTATGCCACATTTTTTTTGAAGTATTAATGGTTGATTAGTGAGTAATTAGAGTTTTATTTTTCTCTCTCTTCTATGGTGCTTGAGCTACTTATGAAGCAAATTAGACCCAAGTTTTGAATGTACTAGGATAAATTAGGTAGGGGAATAAGATCATACCCTTATTTAGTCTATGTTTCTTGATTTTAGTGAATAATTAGTTAGTTTTATGGATGTTTCATGTGTATGTAGATCTAGATCTAGATCTAGGATTTGATTTTTTATTAATTTCATTTTTGTAAATTTATGTTTGATGAAATTGGACTAGAGTTTGCATATTTTGTAAAATATTAATTGTTGCTAATTGTTGTCTTTGAAATTGTTTATTGTAATCAATAAATATATATTTTAATTATTTATGGATAAATAGGTCATTAATTAATTTTCCTCTACCATCGTATGTTTGTATGCTTCATGTAATTATATTTGATTTATATTTATATATATCTAAAGTATATACAATTATTCTCAAGTAATTATTAATTTGATTCACTTTTATATATATCTGAATAAGTAGTCATTTAATGTTTTTTTGTTGTTGTTGTAAAAGATGGAGTACAAGAACTCTTGGATGTATGGTTAATTAAGGTTCAAGGCAGGTTTCCCTGAAAAGGTGGATAAATTTATTGAAGCCGCAGAGAAGCATGCAACGACGTTGATAAAGAATAATGATATAATTATTTGTCCCTGTAAAGATTGCAAGAACCATATGGCATGGATAGATGTGACTATCATCAGATCATACTTGATTATGTGAGGATTTGTTGAGGACTACAGTGTGAATTTATCATGGTGAAACAATTATTGTTAATGATGAGGATGAGGAGGAATATGACGACGAAACCCTAGAATTCATGTCTCAATATTCAGCAGAGCTTGATGCACGAATGGATCCCGAGTTTGACAATGAACAAGGTGGTGATGCTGGTGGCTAGGATGGTAACGACGAAGGTGGTGCCAATAATGATGGCAAAGCACGTGTCGGGGACGAAGATGATTTGGAGGACATGATTCGAGCCCTTAGACCAGAGATTTTACTAAAGAGCCCGAAAGGTCTAGAAATTTTGGAAAGGGTGACAAAAGCATCGAAGGAGATTGTGTATGGTGTTGAAAAGGGTTGTCCGACACATTGGACATTGCTACGTTTTGTGCTTGAGCTACTCATCTGGAAGGCTAAGTACGGCTGTTCAGACTGTAGTTTCGATGATCTATTTTGTTTCCTGTCATGGGTGCTGCCACAACCAAACTCAGTTTCCGCCAACACATACCAAGCGATGAAGGTCATAAGTCCATTGACTTGGAGGTCCCCCATGCCATTGTTGCTATGCACGTGCAGAAGAATATCTTTGAGAGTCTCATTGCTACCTTGATGGACATAGGCAAGTCAAAGGATGGTCTGAAATCACGGAAAGACATGCTGTAGCTAAACGTGATGCCACAGCATCACCCGGTACCTGAGGCTAATGAAAAATATACTCTACCCACGGCGTGCTTCAACCTAACACCAAAAGAGAAGAGAGCTATATGCACTTTCCTGAGGGGGGGGCAAAGTCCTGACTGGGTTTTCAGCGAATGTGAAGAAGCTAGTGTCGATGAAGGACTTGTTAATAACACACTACAAGGCACACGATTGTCATGTGATGCTGACAGTATTTCTACCTATTGCAAGTAGGGCTATAAAGCCAGAGTTCTTGAAAATGGCCATCACCCGCATGTGCTACTTCTTTTCAAAGATCTCACAGAAGACGATTGGCAAGAAAGAGCTGAGTGACCTATATGAATTTGTGGTGGAGACACAAAACCAACTAGAGATGTGTTTACCTCCTGCTTTTTTTTATATAATGCCACATCTCATGATTCACATGGTTCATCAAATACAGGCGCTGGGCCCTTGCTACCTGCATGAAATGTGGTCCTATGAGTAGTTTATGTCGGTTCTAAGCCGATACATGCATAATCGAGCATACCCAGAGGGCTCCATGATAGAGGGTTACAGTACTGAAGAGTCATCGAGTGCTGTCAAGAGTACCTAAAAGTATAGAAAGGGATTGGTAAATCCGATTCTCGTCACAAGGGTACGTTGGCTGGGAAGGGCACCAGTGGTAGAAAAGTGTTCATCGACCATGATTACAAAGAAGTGAGTCGGACGCATTACAGTGTCTTGCAGAGTACACAACTGATGCAACCGTACATTGATGAACACTTGGCTATCATTATGGAGGAGAGAAATGGTCGTTCAGATGAGTGGGTCATGAAACAACACAAGTAACGACTAACTACATGGTTGAAGGACCAAAACATACCGCTTGGAGAAACCATAGACTCTATTACCATCAGCTGGTTAGCGGAGGGGCCATCGAGACAAGTGACATCTTGGAAAGCTTATGACATCAATGAGTACACGTACTATACACACACAAAGGATAGTAAATATGTGAACCAAAATAGCGGCGTTCGAATAGAAGCTCTCGATGGAGTGGGGCGAAAAATCCAATACTTTAGCATCATTGAAGAGATATAGGAATTTGACTATGAAAGGGATATAACGGTGGCCCTGTTTCGATGCCGCTGGATTAAACAACACCAACTGAACAAGATCGGATTGAGAGTCCTGGACCTCGAGAATCTAGGCTACCAAGATGACCCTTAGGTGCTCACTTCACGTGTCACACAAGTTTTCTATATGCCTGACCCATAAAGTAACCTCCCCTAGAAGAAGAAGACAAAGCACGTGGTTGCCTCCAGGAAACAACACATTATTGGAGTTGATGGCGTGGACGATGTTGAAGCTTACAATAACTACGATGAGATGTCGCTATTCACAGACTTTCCTAAGAAGATCAGTGTTGTAGAAAAGAACCTGCCCAAAGACATATTGCCATGGGAACAAAAAGGTATCAAGGGAAAAGTCATTACAGCGGGCTAGCTAGTTGTTGAACATGGAGTGTTTGTGTAAGTGTGTGTTTGTAAGACTTCATTTATGCATGTGTGTGAGACTATATATTTATGTATGTGTGTGAGACTATGTATTTATGTATGTGTGTGAGACTACATTTATGCATGTGTGTGAGACTACCCTTTGCAACATCCAGATGAACCTATTGCAACATCCACTCTATTACTACTAAAACAACTGTAACATGCAGACACTTGAAATAGATACTTATTACTACTGCAACATGTTCGGACTACTATTGAAACACTTAAAACAAGCACTTAACACTTTATGAAATGAAGAAATGGCCAAAATAAAAGTTAGAGATCTTGACGAGTTATACAACTTTTATATTCATCACCTTTACAGCTAAAATCATTTAGTGGTTGAAAATCAGGTTTGCATTTGTCATTTTCTAAAATTCAAATTTTGCATTGTCCAAAATTAGTGACAAAGATAGATGACCAGACTAAAATGAAAGAGCATGATTTTAGAAAATTTTAGGAAAAAAAACCATCACATTTGGAGTTAGTATGAAGGAGAAAAACTAGTTATAAGTTTCAGCCACAGATTAAAAAGAGAAACCATACTTGTTCATCATTGATCATCATGAACGGTTGTGATTTTTCTTTTTAATCTCTGGGTAAAATTTGTAACTAGTCTTCCCTCATACTAACTCCAAATGTGATGATTTTTTTCCTAAAATTTTTCTAAAATCATGCCCTATCAATTTACTGTGTTGATTTAGTCATTCTTTTCGTTTGACAAAGTTTGAGCAATTCAAATTTTCAAATTTAAAAAATGACAAGTTGTAACCAGATTTTGAAACACCAAATGATTTCAGCTGAAAAAGTGATGGATACCAAAGATGTATAACTCATCAAGATCTACAACTTTTATTTTGGTTATTTCTTCATCTGACAAAGTAATAGTAAACATTGTTCACAAATCAACATGTCTCTCATATAGTTCATGAAACTATGAGTGATATGTGAATTTATGAACAATGTTTACTAATACTTTGTCAAATGAAGAAGTGACCAAAATAAAAGTTGTAGATAGTGATGAGTTCAACAACTTTTATGTTCACGACTTTTGTAGTTGAAATCATTTAAGGTTTCAAAATCTTGTTTGAAGTTGTTATTTATTGAAATTCAAAATTTGAACTATTCAAATTTTGTCAAATGAAAAGATGACCAAAATAAAAGTTGTAGATAGTGATGTGTTAAAAAACTTTTATGTTCATGACTTTCTTATTTGAAATCATTTAGGGTTTTAAAATCTTATTTGAAGTTGACATTTATTGAAATTCAAAATTTGAACTGTTCAAATTTGGTCAAATGAAAAGATGACCAAAATATAAGTTGTACATCTTGATGAGTTCTACAACTTTGATGTTTTTAGGGGCGGCTTACTCAAGAACCGTCCCTACAAATTGATTTGTAGGGGCGCCTTACTCAGGAACCGCCCCTACAAATGACCTTCGGTATATAAGCAAGAGCTCGTGGGAGGCCGAAATTATTCTAAGTCCTAGGCGCTTTCTTCTCCACGATGCCGGTAGGCTGCCAAGTTTTTCTCCGTCGCCGCCACCTCCGTGCCCTACCTCCGCCGCGCCCTACCTCCCCCGATCCGCCTCCAACCCCCGGTCCGTCTCTTTCCCTGCGCGTCGCCGTTCCCCCTGACGGCTAGGGTTTTTGCCACCGTTCCCCCTCCCATGGCGGCCTTGGTGCCCTGGTGCCCGTGCGCTCTCCCTTCGTCGGTGGCCCCAGTGCCAGTGCACCCCGGCGTCCCTGCTCCCTCCCCGACGGCTCTGGTACCCGCCATGCGCTCCGGTGTCTGCGCTCCCTCCATCGGCGGCCCCGGTGCTGGTGCACCCCGGCGTCCCTGCTCCCAAGCCCAAGCCCAAGCCTAAGCCTGAGACGGACTACTTCCCTGAGAAGAGAAACCTGGTGAGTTTGTTTTCTAGGATGGACTGGCTCGGGTTAGGTTTTTGGTATCCCCGAGTAGTGTGTTTGGTCCTGGTCTGATTAGCTTGTGGGCGGCTTCACTTTCGATTGTTGCTCTAGCGGCAAGATTTGCAGTGCTTTTATTGGTCGAAAAAACAGGGGATGATGGCTCCATTTTGCCGCTGGTGATGCTCAAATGTGGCATTCGATGGTTATGTAGGATTATACTTGGGTTTTACTATTGGATTCTCCTCATCTGAGTGCAAAATCGCAATGCAATACTATGGTGTTAGGAATTCGTTATTGATGAAAATTTTCAAATCTGTGTGCTTTGCTATGCAAGTGCAGTTTGATAGGTCAACATTTTCTTCTGTCCATTGGTTGCGGTTGATATATCAGGCTTGAGAACCCTGTATGATTACCACTAAAAATTAGAACATGATGGCTTTAGAAGCATTTTCTCGCTTGTTGGCTCACCCAGGTTTATTTTTGGAAGTTACCATAACGATTTAGATTGTGTTTGACTGCCCTATATGATGACGTTGCTATTTACTTTAGGTGCATTCTGACTAATGATTTGTTGCTATGTTCAGGAGGATCTCTGGTTATCTGCTTTCACAGCTGATACTGAGGTTTGCTCCCATCCCTGCCTTCTTTAATTTGTAGTAGTGTGTATGTAAGTGATCCACATTTGGACATAGCTCACATCTTTTCCTTAACACGGGCAAAAGGAAAAAAAAATGTCTGCTGATATTTATCTGTTCTACATCCATGATTGTTTAGTTGCAACTGTAATTTCTTTTTTTTGTCTATATCTGGTGAAGTGACGAGATCAGAGATCTCAATTAGGAGCTTGCATTTCGACCAATTGTCCTAGGATCTCCATCTTCTTTTTTACTTTTTGCAGATTTTCTTATGTATAACAACTAAATAAATGTTTCATGTGTGGTGTGGATATGAATCAGTGCATTTTAAATTCCCTGGAACGTTTTCTCTATGAAACCCGTCACCAAATAAATGCCTTTTGACGTGATGGTTTGGTTGTGGTCTATCCTCAATGCGTTTCCATTGGACATGTGTGATGCTATACTTAGATTAGGTGTAAAGCTTGGTGTCGCTGTGTGAGAGGATATACTGAAGGAAGAGTGCAGTTGACTTTGTTGCTCTATACCTATCTCTATTTCAAGATACTGCTTTCTCCTTTTAAAATATTGCTAAACTAACATTGTACAGTAAGAGAAAGTTAAAATAAATAGGTCATTGAGTTTAGTACTGTAAGAGAGAGTTACAATAAATAGGCCATTGAGTCCGGTCCCGTTTTTCTAACAGGAAGGTGATCTATAATAAATGAACAGTAGTGATATATATTGGGGATATACGAAAGCCGGTCTCAAAAATACTGGAAGGGGTCGCCCATGCTTTGTTTCTTTTTTTCCCAGATGTTTCAATGAAGTATTTAATAGTTCAGGTTACATGCTAGATGTGGTTATAGGGAAAATATTTGTGCTCAGAGTATCCCCCTGCTGGCATGCTTGCATGAAGTTTTGGTACTGCTGACTGTGCCTACATTATTGAGAAAGGCATGCCCAATTTTTTTTCAGCAGATTTTATAGATTATAAGAATCTGAATTCTTATGCAGCAGTCTATTATACTGTGAGTTATGTGAGTCTTATTGATGTGCAGGGTGATAGCCGCACATAATTTTTTAAGAACCCCAGAAAATATTTTTAAACAATTTCTTCAGTTGGTACTTGGTAGGCCTTTTAGTTATCCTCAATCTATGGCACATAATAGACTTTCCCATACAGAAAAAGGAACACAGCCCATGGCGGCTACCTCAAATGTATGGATTTGTACAATTGGGAATTGTCATCTTCCCAAGTTGTGTTATAGTCATGGACTCTGATGAAATAAACTTTTCTTGGATCATGCAATCCGTTCAGGTTGTGAAATATGTCCCAAATATTTCCTACTTGCTTATCAGACCATAAACTATAACAAATGCTCCTTATGTGTTTTTTTCTTTTTCAGTTGCAAGGGCCAAGGGATACAAACGAGTTAGAAAAGGACCAATGCTGCTGTTTTTTCGCTATTTTTGTCATCAGCTGCTGCTCTATGTTTGCTAAGCAACTGTTGTTTTTTTTGCCAAATCTCCCCTCTCCTCTCCTCTCCTTTGTTTTGCCGACGATGAAATTGTCCAAGTCCATACATTATATGGAATATGAGCTGATGATCAAGAACTTGTGAGGAACTTGGCATCATTACCAGCCGCCCGTACATTACCTTCTCCTCTCTTCTCTGTTATGATGCTTTGATGCTCCAAGTTCATGATCAAATGATCATTGACATGTTTCTGAGGCCTCTACTACTGCTACTACTCGTTTTTTTATATATTATTATTTTATAGGACTACTTTGGTTTATAGACCTTTTTGATTTCTTATACCTTCTCACGTACCTAAAGCACACTTTCTTGCATCTATTAGAACAAAGCGTAAAATAATGTCGCAGACACCAGACAGTGTAGCCCGATGCCCCAAGCATGATGAGCAGCCAACCTATGTGGAGCAAGCACTAGAGGACTAGCTTACTCAGGAGCAGTTCGATAACGAGTTAGAAAAGGATCTAGAAGTGATACTTACTCAGGAGCAGTGTGTCGAGGAGGAAGGGAGAGCAGAAGGAAGAGCAGGAAAGGCTGCTGAAGGCAAAGAAGAAGAGGATGATGATGAGGAGGACTCAGAAGAGGGATATATAAGTCCCAAGGATCCTTTCCCACATGAAGCCAGAAGGAGGCCAACGGAGGAAGATTTGGACAAGGATTTTGATCCAAACGAGGAGGTAGGGATAATGCCTTAGCTTGTAAATTTTGCTAAAGCTTTGGATGTGTTACCTCTGCTAACACTTTGACCTATCGTATATACAGGTCCCTCCTGAAACTTAGAAAAGACGACGTCGACATCCGTGACATCTCACCAGACAAGACGGAGTAGAGAAAAGGAGAACAGGGGCAATAGCCACAGAGATGGACATTGAGGCCTCTGCTCCACAACCTCAAGACGCAACCACAAACATGACTACCAAGACAAAGAGGAAATGCGGGGATAGAAAAGCAAACCAATATCCAGATAAGGCATGCTATGTGATAACGAAGGTCGAGCCAGCAGGGGAGATCCTTGAGCCGAAGGAATTCAGAGGACGATACCATAATGCGATTGGGGCCCTAGTAAGAGATTAATTGAACCCAGCAATCCCTAACTGGAAAGAGGTACCAGAGAAGAAAAAGGATGAACTATGGGATAAGCATCTGAAGCTTAATTTTAGATTTCCGGAGGGTAAGCAAGAACTGGTAAAAAAATGCTTTCAAGATCATGGGAGAGTCATTCCAACATTGGAGGTCGAAGCTCAACAAGAAGTATATCCAAAAGGGGTTAACTCCCTTCAACAAGTTTGGCAACATAACTCCTAGTCAATGGGAGGACCTCGTGGCTCAGAAGACTTCACCGGAGGCATTGGAGCTCAGTGCCCGTAACACCGAGCTGGCGAAGAGGAACAAACACCACCATCATTTAGGCCCCAGTGGCTACTATGCAAAGGAAGAGCAGTTTAGGAAGATGGACGAAGAGGCCACAACTTCTGGGAATATCGATGTGAAGAATTTGAAGGTACGCTCAAGGAATTAGATATATGCGAGGAGTATAGAATCATCCAGCGGTAATCTTAAGTTTGATAAGCTAGAGACCTAAGAGGCAGTATCAAGGATACTAAAATATGCTGAAGACAAGAAGAAAGGCTCATTCAATCCTTCTAGAGATAGGGACGAGCTTAGTCTTGGCTTGGGAAACAATGAGCACATAGGCCTCACCAGGGGGCTAGGGAAAAGGATGACCTAGAAGCACGGATTCGAAGAGGACAGGCACATATACAAGAAATATGGTAGAGACTGGGAGGCTAATCTTAAGCTCCAAGTGAAGGCTCTAGTTGTGAAGGCACTAGAGGAACAAGGATTGTCTATGGAGCCACGGACATTAATGGTGTCACCGGGAGAACTGGTATTAATTGGCAGCCCTACGGAAGTTCCTAGCAGCCAAGGTTCCACTGCAGCCACAACCCCCATCGATCGCATACGGAAACCAACTAGTTGCACCTTGGTGTTTCTCAGCAGCCAGCAGAACATTGTGATGGAGGTGGCAACGGGTGTGGCACATCCTCCCGGTGGCTTACACCATAATAATAAGATACCACCGGACAACGCTAGGGTCGAGGTGCATACCGTGAAGCCCGAATTCATGCAGTGGAGGATAGACTATGCAACTCCCGAGGGGCTGGTGTTACTCGGAGACGTAATGGGATAGTTCATCCTCTGGCACAAACGGGACATTATATTGATTGCTTCTTCGCCGCCTCCCCTCTCTCAAATTTGGAGCGAGTTGTTGAGGACGGGGAGATATTTTCACCGTCTCGTGACCACCACATTCCTAAGATGCCACATTCTTCCCCGCCTCCTAGCGAGCATGTGTCTGATAAGCCACAACCTTCTCCAACTCGTGCCGAGCAAGTGCATGATAAGATGCCATAGTCTTCTCAACAAGCGTAGCCGATACATGAACAACGAGTGCCTCCTGAAGAAGGTGATGCACAAGAAGATGATGATGTGCCTGAATGGGAACTTCGAAAGAAGCATCCAATCACCATACGGCCAATTTATGTTCCGATGAAAGACGTCTCGTCGGTGCACAAGTGGTATGCCCATGACCAGTTCAAGCCTGAGAACCAAGTTAAAAAAAATCCCAACACAGGCTTCTGAGGAGACCATCACTAGCAAAGTCCACCAAACAACAAAGAAGTATACAAATGTTGATGCCATCAAATGGTCAAAGGATTGCCCAAAAACATATGAAAGAGGCAAGCCCTTCCTACCAAACCAGGACATCTAGCGCCTACCACTTGGAATGAGAAGGTTCCATGATTGGTACTTGCGTGTTCTCCTAACGAGCATAGACCTCGTACAAGCATGCTTCCCCACCGGCACATTTGGAAGCCCAGCCAGGAAAATTATCTTTGACTTCAATGACATGCAGACATGCTTTCACCTCGGAGCAATGGAAATGAATCTAATTCGCACGTGGTGCCTATAAGTCCTTGCCCTCCCGATATGATATGAATGTAATCTTTGGATTTTGTTGTAACTAACCCACGCCATGATTTGTAAAATGCAAGTGCACATTGTAAAACAAATGCCAAGTGTGAAAGTCGGGTATATAGACCCTCAAGCTATAGCACAAACAAATTTGAATTACCCTAGACAGTGGAAACTAGATGCTAAAGAGCTAGCTGCTGGAAAGACCCTTCAAGAGATAGAGGACATCCGTGCGAAGAAACTAAGGCAACAGTCCCTTAAGGTTTCGGTATACATTGCCCTAGCTTTTAAAAATCTCCAACAACACTCTACTATATGGCTACCATACAACTTCGAGTAAGTTCAACTCTATACTTAAAGCTTTGTTCGATATATTTTATTCGATGCAAAAGAGCTTATCTAGTTCTATGATTAAATTCATGCAGCAACCACTGGATTTGTATACGCGTCGATGTCGGGAGGAGCATGGCATGGGTCTTTGATTCAATAGATAGGGACCCGGTGACATACAGAGACTTCATATCGATTCTCAAGATGTATACATATCGACAATCCTCATTAGCTTATATGTTTGTATACATACTTGTAACGTTCACTTTTGGATACTAACAAGTTGCATTTGCTAAAATAATTCAAACATGGCATTTAGGTTCTATGTCAATGAACATCACGAAAGGCATGATCCAGTAAAGAAGGAAAGGCTGGCTATAAAAACACTATGTGCGGTAAGTGTAACTTACTTTAGTACTCCATTACATGGCTGTCAAAAGCATTACTTAACATTTTCATATGCAAAACACACAGCGCCCCAAGTAGAAGTCTGGGAGTGTACATTGTGGATACTATGTATGTTATATGATGAGTAACACCGGTGCCTACAGGAGACATCCCTTAAGAGTAAGTTTGAACCTCTTCACCCGTAGTATAAAAACTTCGCACATGATATGAAATACTAAACCAAAACTTGTTCTCTTGTAGTGGAAAGAAGAGAAAGAAATGAAAAGAGACCATACAAGGATGACCAACTCTTAGAGCTCGTCGATGACTTTTGTAACTTCATATTGGACCAGATTGTACATGTCAAAGACACCTACCATGACCGAGATTCTAACTTAGGTAGAATTCCTCAGTACCAACACCTTTGTGAGACTGAAAGGCTAACTCTAGGCCGTTGATAACAATGTGTATGGAATTTAACATTGGTCTTACTTTGTGGGACGGTTTGGACTTGTGGAACGAATTAGACTTGTGAATTATGTCTATTTAATGATGGATTGTATATATTCTTGTGAATTGGATTTGTAATGGTAGTTTATATAATGCTCTTGTGCTTGTGGTCAGATTTAAATTATATATGTTCTGGTCAGATTTGAATTATATATATATATATATATATATATATATATATATATATATATATATATATATATATGTTCTGGTCGAATTTGAAATTTTTTGTGAAAAAATGTACTGTAGGGCCGGCTCTAGACTAAACCGCCTCTACAAACAGGTAGCTGTCCCTACAAATCGATTTTGTAGAGGTGGCTAGTGTTACTAGCCGCCCCTACAGATTGATTTATAGAGGCGGCTAATAACACCAACCGCCTCTACAAATCGATTTGTAAGGGTGGTCTAGGAAGCACCCCTACAAATCCATGATTTGTAGAGACGGTATGATAGGGGCGGCTGGCCGAGTTGCCTCTACAAAGCCTCACCAGCTGCCCCTACTAATCATGTCTGTGGTGGTTTGTATGTATTTTTAGAATCTCTGTATTTGTTGTAAACTGCAAGGTTGAATGGGATGTTGGATGGAAACTTATGTAATCTGACGTTGGATAAAAATTTATTTGATATGTTTGATGGAAGCATAAGATTATTTATTTGATGTGCTACTACAATTATTAGCTTTATGGGATGTGTATATATGCTGTGTATATGGACTGCATGTGTGAAAATGGGCTGTGTATATGGACCGCATGTGCTATAGTAGTGGGCTGAAAAGTGTGCTAAAAATCAATGACGAAATTGGGCTTCAAAATGGCTGAAATTGGGCTGCCAAAATGGCTGAAACTGGGCTGCAAAAATGGTTGAAAAAGAGCTACAAATATGGCTAAAATTGGACAAAAAATTAGCTCATCTTAGATTTTGGCATGTTAATAAATCGGCTGAGGTAGTGTCCACGTCATCATCCACGTAAGCATCCATGATGACGTGGCAATTCATCCGTGATGTTTATTTTTTGTCACAGGAAATGGACTTGGGCTGGGCTAACTAGGCCTCGGGCTCTACCGTGACGATTTAAGATCGTCACCGATTCCGTTAATCCGTGATGATTTTCGACAAAACGTCACGGAGGTTAATCCATGACGCTTAATCCATGATGATATCTGAAATCATAACAGATGCTGCTTGGTGACGTTTTTTTTGGTGATCGGTGATGAAAAATTTTCATCATGGATTAATAGGATTCTTGTAGTGTGAATAGGCAATAATTTGAAAGAAATAAAAGATTGTGACATTTCTAATTAATTGTGAAAATAGTTGTGTTACCCTTAACCAAGAATGCATAGTTACATGGGAGACTTTCCGAGTGTGAAAACTAATATAATATATGGAACTAGCTGCAATTTCGATTGTAATTAACAAATTTGTGGTGTATTTTTAGCTACAATTCGTGAGAACGCCAAATGACGTCCTGGGTCCATGAAAAAAAAATCAAGCAGATGGATACAAAGATCCAAGATGTCAATGTTTAAGCTATTGTTAGGTCCTATATAAATACAAGTACTGCATTCATTTTCCTAAATTTGTTTGTTTTACAGACGTCCTTTTCAGTTTGCAACATTATTATTGCCACAACTGTTCATATATTTTAAAATTGAGTAGCTATTGGAGTGAGTGACAAACGGGTTGCTCCAACAGAAGGCATCTGTACCTTCCTGGTATTTTGGTCAAAAGCATCCGTGCATATGAATGAACTAAGCTTGCTGCTACATAATATTCCCTCCATTCAAAAAAATGTAATTCTTGTCTTTGAGGAGTTAAATAGTTTTAAAAGTTTGACCAAATCTTTATATAAGTACTACATACCATTTATGGTACATACCAAATAAATATCATTAGAGTAATCATAGAATATATTTCTTGTAGTGTGTATCTATTTGGATTTTGGACTCATAAATGTTAATGACATGTTCTATAAATTTAATCAGAAGTTTGACTCAATCGAAATCTAGAATTTTTTTTTTTTGAACGGAGGTACTACGTATATAAATGGAGAGTATAACTCAATAAAGTAATCCAAAATGGTTCATTTTTGCTTATATATATTCTCCATTACAATTGAGCTGCAGTATATGACCAGGGCATATATATCAAAGGAAAAGTTGAAAATTAGTTGGATCATCACAAAACATGATTCTAGCTAGGTGATGATACAATAACTGGCGTATGTTATATTTAGCAGATAACCATGTTGCCAATAATCTAGTTTCGAAATAAGCTATTCTCGCTATATCCCTCTAGAACCGGTCTACTGATGTTTTCTACTACCTCCATCCTAAAAAAAGTGCCACTTTAGTTTTGTTGTTAGCTACTCCTACGCACTGTTTTAAGTTTAACTAAATTTATAAAAAGAATAATGTTCAATATTTATGAATTCAGTAGGTAGATTAACAATATGTTAGATAATAAATCTAATGATATTTATTGATACATAATTATTTGTACATTTTTATATAAATTTGGTCAAAAAATAAAATAATTGGTCAAAAATAAAAAAAAAATTGTTGTTAGGGGACAGTACTGGTATGTGCATGCCAGTCCAGGCGACTGAGTAAGTACTTTGTCTTTGAGACAGTTCTAGAGATGTCTCAGTAGCGACAAGAACAAGAGACAGGAACATGAGTGTTGTTAAAATCTACGCCTCTCCTTTTCTTACAAATCACGTCCAAAACTGGAATCTGCGGAGCAAACTACAAGCTTTCACCTTTTGATTCCCTTGCGTCCGCCTTCTCATGCAAGCATATGCTGCAATTTGTTTGCTAAAGCTATGTGCCATTTATATACTGCAAACAATTTTGATGGTGGCCTTCTCCTGAAGGACGACTAATAAACTAATAATAAAGGCCTTGGTCACCATTGATCTCTTTTTTTTATGTCAGGTGCTCCAGTGTTCCGACGAATGAGCGAGAGCAACTGAACGATGATTCCTATGTGTGTGTGTGTTGGATCAGATACCTGCTTTGCTTTGTCTTGGCAGTAAAAGTTAAATTTCTCAACTGTTTTGGTCGCAAACTCGATGGAGTAAGACGCATACACAGCAGCTAGCACGCTTTGTTTTTTCAGCTAGCTTTGTTTTTTTTCTTTTAAATCTTTTACATTTCTTTCTGCTTACATCGGACAATGATTTCTTATGTTCATCTTGCGTCCCACTATGTCGACGTCCCCTATCCAACTACGTAGTAATAAATAAGTGAAATAATTCAGACCACCCTTGACCGCCTTATTATTAGTACTACCTCAGAACGTCGTCCTCGCAAAATATGTCACGCATAAGTTTATATACTACTTAGTTATCTGACTCTGAAATGTTCATGGTTGTTACTGATATACATATATAGGAGTAGCATGTTCAATCGTGAACAAACACCAATACAGTACTGCAGCCACCCATGACAATATCGTCTGGTATTCAGCGTATATATAATTAACTCAGCTCGTTACGAGCTATTTAAAGTGTTTACCTTTTTATATATACAGTAACTCTAACACGGGCCGTCAAATTCATTCCAGCTACCATATGAGACTCACTAGTCATTTAGCCAAATCCATCAGGTCCCGTTCGGCTTGCTGAAACTTGACTGAAAGTTGTTGAAAAACATTGTTCTGATTGAAATGTTGTGAGAGAAAAACACTGTTCCGCCTGAAAAAATAAACCGAATAAGCTAGATATAAGATAAGCCGAACGGGGCCAATGGGTTGTGTGACTCGCGACGTTCCAATGGACTGAGCTATGGGCGCACGAGGGCGAGAAGCATAGGAGACACATAGCGGGTCGAGTGACTCGTCGGGAGAGCAGCTGTATTGAATGGGTCTAACTGGAGGATGGGATGGGCGAGCCGCTCCAGGCGGAGGGCTTCATCGGGGAGCCGAGCCGGGAAGTGGGAGACAGTCAAAACGAAAAACAGATGTTCGCCAATGAGTAGGCCGGGAGATGGGGCAGGGAGACGAAGACTTAGGGCCTGCTTAAAGTAGGGACTCGAGATAAAGTCCTATTAAATAAAGTTTTTTTTTCTGTTTTGGCAAAAAAAAAAAAAGTAGGTCATGTTTAGAGTCAGTTCAGAGATGCTTCGTAAGGTAACGCGATGTGATGTGCTCTAAATAGTTTATATTTGTGTGAATTTTAAATAGCAAAACCAGTACACAAATAAAGATTTGAATTGGAACTAAAGTTTTCAATTATTTATTTTAACTAAAATACTACTCCTACTAGTTACGTATACCCCTGATATATCATTTTAATCAATCACATAGCATTGATAGATTGAACTCCAGGACACGGTATTTTGGCCGGTGCTTGTTTATCGTGAGAATTCTCGTGACGCGAGAAGTCGCCCCGTGGTACAAGACTTTGCACCGTATGCGTACGTGGGACCGTGTTTCATACGTGGCACCTACCAGCGATAAGTGCTCCCCAAAGTCTGCAATAACGCGTGCCACGTCACCCTTGTTCACTTAAACTTATCAGCCGACTTACAAAAACAGCTTCAGCCGGCTTATGTATCAACCGAACATGCCCTTGCGTACAAACGCTGGCCAGCTAGGATTTCTGAGTTTTTTTTTTCAATTTTAAATGAATGTACAATGAATCATAAGCTTCCTTCAGCTGCGAGACTCACCGGAAATGCTGTCTTAGGCCCTGTTCGTTTGATAAGGGATCGAAGGAAGTTGAGGAGGATTTTGATTTGTAGGTGATTAAATCTCTCTCAATCCCTTCCAACCCTCTTGTGTATACATGGCCATCGGGCCGTGCCGGTCCGGAACGGTGTCGTGCCTCAACGGGCCGCCGTGCCTGTCGGGCCGTGCCTGCACCGTGCTCGTGCCTGCCCTTCGGCCCAAGGCACGCCCGTGGGCCGTTTGGCCGTGCCGTGCCGCCCGTTGGGCACGGCCATTTTCACCTTGCCGGGCCGGCCTACAGCCCGACAGGCAAAAAACACCTCCAAAAAACCACCAAGTGCTGAAACACTTCATTTTCAAATTTCAACAAACAAAAGATCACATTTTTATTCACATTCACACACAGTTATCAACATTCACATTCATACACAGTTATGAACTGATCTGATCAACATTCAACATTCACATAATCACATTCACATTCACACAACTGTTAACCGATCAAGTTACCATTTTCATTCACAGTGACAGACTGACAGTTCACATCACAGATCACAGCACAAAGACAAAAGGAGACTAGATTATATGAAAATGATGATCAAAAGGAGCTGTTTTGTGTAATGCCACCTCACTAAAAAACCTTTCTAGGTAAAACTCACCTTTGTGAGAAACCCTAAAAAGGAAAAAAGAGTGCAGCCAGCTCAAAGAGTCAAAGTCTTAGTCTTAATGTGTTATTACAAAAGCCAACAGCTGTGGCAAAGTTCACAGAATGACTATGGCAAAGTTCACAGAAACAGAATGACAGAATCAGAGTCCACACTCAGTCACTCACTCTTCTTACTGTCATAGACACTGAGACACACAGACTCACAGTCAGTCAGTCACACACACAGCTTCACAGCACAGCACAGCAGACCAGCAGTCCAGCACAGCACCAGCCACCAGCAAAAGACCAAAACTCCAAAAGTACCTACAAAAATAGAAGAATCCAATCAGTCCAAAAGTATTGAGTTGATTGAGTCATAGTATTTAGTTGAGATAGACAGTCAGTACCTCTTAGGCTCTCCTCTCTCCAGTTCTTCTTCACTTGTTGTATCCAGCACAGCAAAAGAAGTCCAAAAGTACCTGCAAAATTGTACATAATTCATGTTATTGTTTTGCCATTAATGTAAACAGGCTGGTACTTATAGTTATAGATTTGAGTTGAGTACCTGAGAGCGAGAGGAGAGGTTCTTCACTTCTTCTATCCAGCACCAGCAGCACCGCCGCTGCCGCTGCCGCTGGCTTCGCCTTCACCATCAAGGAAGAGGTTCTTGAATGCCTCCTCTAGGTCCACATCCTCAGGTGCATGCTGTTCTCTTCTTACTGCTTGCTCCCAGTCCTTCATGCAGGTGAGCATCTCCACATGCTCCGGCAACAAGCGCCGCCGTCGGTCTTCGAGTATCCTAGCTGTACAGCTGAAACAAGACTCGGAAGAGACACTAGATACAGGAACAGACATGATATCTCGAGCCATAATAGATAGGATTGGATAGGTTAGCTTGTGGTCACGCCACCAGAGCAGTATGTCAAAGGATTCCTCATAACATGTGACAGGGTCACTGTCCAAGTAAGCTGAGAGCTCACTAGTGACACCAGAACCAGATGGAGTAGATGAAGATGAGGGGGAACAGCCAGAGCTAGGGGAAGCACCAGGACCTCCAAAGATCCTTCCCCATGCCTCCTTTCTCTTACCACAATGAGCTGAAGGCTGTGAAACCCTTTGAGTCCTAGCTGCCCCACCAAATTTCTGCTCATACTTGTAAAACAATCTGTATAATTCAGCTTTGATATCACCATAGTATAAACTATAACTGGATCCAGTATGTTGAGCAAGCAATTCAAGCACATTAAAGAATCCTTTGATCTTAGCTCTAGGATCAAGAATGAATGCATATCAAGAATCAATCGGATGGGTGCCATCACCGTCACCGAGATCGATGCCGAACAGCCCGGCTGCATCCTCACGGATGTCGTCGTTGTTCTCCACTTCCAGAACCTCCCAATCCGAGGCCGAGGGAGGGGGGGAGGGGGACGGCCGGCCGGCCGGCCCGGCCCTGGCCCCTGGCCCCTGGCTCCAGCTCCAGCACCGCCCCTCGACGGTGGACAGGGGCGCTTTGACATTGGCGGGCTTGCCATGCCGCCTCCAGAGGAGGACGACACGGCGTCAGGCACCAACCTACGAAGAAGATGAAGAAGAAGATTACAAATTTAGAACTTACAAGAACAGAGACAAGAGAGTGACAGTGAGTGAAAGAGAGAGACAGATCTAGGGTTAGGGTTTCGACTCACCTACGCCACCGGAGCCCAGTGCCGGAGAAGAGGCCAGGGGCAGGGAGCCACCCAAGAGCCCAAGACCGAACTAGAGGAGAGAGACACCGGTTAGAACGACGGCGAGCGGCAGCGGAACGACTGCCAGGCACAAGCCACTCACATGGTAGTATGGTACACCGGAGGAGGAGAGGAGGGAAAGGCGGGAGGAGAAGGAGAAGAGGGAAAGGAGGGAGGGAGGCGAGGTGCAGGACCGGCGGCGAGGTCACCGGAGCAGGGCCGGCGAGCACCAGGCGAACGACGGCGATAGATCGAGGACGAGGCGTCGAGGCACCAGACGCGAGGCGAGAGTGGAGAGCGGTCAGCGACTCAACGGTGAGGCGTTTGGAATGTGAAGCTAGGGTTAGGGTTAGGGGCGGCCCGCAGCGGCGCCTGCATTTTATATCAAGAGGGGGACTGGGGGAGCCGGGGGAGGGGGCTTGTTGGGCTAGGCTAGCCAATGGGCCGTGGGGGCACCGGGCTACCACCGGGCCGCCTCTTTGGACCGTGCCGTGCCCGTGCCGTGCCACGGGCCAGGGTGGCGGCCCAAGCCCATCCTAGTCGCTCGGGCCGGGCCGGCCTGGGCCCGGTGGCCACCGTGCCATGCCGTTCTCGGGCCGGGCCAAAACACCGGGCCATGGGCCGGGCCGCGAGCCCGCGGGCTGCATGGCCATCTATACTCTTGTGTAGGGATGAAAACAGTCGGGAATGGTCGAAAAACCTCTCAACAGTTTTCTACTTCTACATTTGAATACGAAAATGAAAGCGAAAGCGGTAAAGCCACACACGAAAACGAACACAAACTTACCGAATATCGAAAATTTCAAAAACGAACTAATTCGAGCGGAATTATGTCGAATACGGTCGGTATACAAAAAAATCAATACGGAATATTGACCCGTAGAACCAAGTGCATAACAATTAACAAGTAAATAATAATTAACAAGTCCTACAACTTTCTTAAAAAGTATCTCCATTCGACACGATATAAGAAAGATATGATTTTTCTAAGACAACAAGCGCCTGTACGCTATTAATATACCGCTGACTTTGTTTAATTTTTTTTGAACATCTTAAAGACATCAAATGAAAAAACTAAGAACAAGAAAGTTATAGATCTCGTCGAGAGCTATAATTTTCAGATAAAAATCATCTTCATCCGAGATTGTATATAAAAGATATAATTTTTCTAAGGTTGGACTTGTAGTGGGCCAAATTTGGTTTAAACCGAATTTTGAAACTGAATTTCGAATTTGGGATATTCTGAATTAAAAGTAGAAAAGTAGAAAATATTCGAAAAAATGTCTAAACCGTTTTTGTTCCGATTTCAAATTTGGTGTTCCAAATTTCGAACCGAATTCGAATTTGTCCAAAAATACAAATTCGGTCGGATTAAATGTAGAAAACGATGCGGTTCGGTACGGGATATTTCCGTACCGTTTTCATCCTTACTTAGGTTTGGGATCAAACGAACAAGCCCTTAACTGAAGGGGAATGAAGGCGGATCATTCGTTGAGTGCATTCTAGGCCGAGCTGGTGTCATGCTTGCAAGGAGTTCATGCGGAATCGGGAGCCTTATAATGGAGATCCACGCGCTCATGGTTCTGCAAGCTCTTGCTTCGGTGTCCTGTTCTGCTATGTCCGAGGATTGTTGGGTTCAAGAACTAAAGTCCTAGGCCAATTTCAGTGGAGTGTCATGTCACAATTTCTAGACTCTTATATGTTGGAATAAAGTGTAGAAAAGTTTTATCTCCATGAAACTCATTTCATCCCATGAAATTTTTACCTTATCTCTCTTCATCAATATTATGCCACATCAGCTTATTTAAGGTTCATAAAACCCCATGAAGACTGCCATTAGCATAAGCCAAATTTCAGCAAAACGAACAAATATCGCTGGAACTACTTCAACAGTACTTTTCAGCGAACAAATAGTATTTTCCTCTCACAATAAATCGGTATAAGCATCAGCATAAGCCAAAATTCAATGAAGCGAACAGTGTATTCAGAGGTGGTTTGTAAGATGGACCACCTAAAGAAACTGATGTCATGCTAATAAAGTCGGAAGAAGACAAGCTTTATATTGAAACTATAGAGCTCAACGAGATCTAAAATGTTGGCAAATATTTTTTTATTTTAAATCATTTAGGGCCAGGGCCCAAATATATATGTTTTAAGTTTTCATATTTTGATTCAAATTTTCAATTTTTAAATGACCTCGGATGGAGTCACCTTCTATACCAAAATTATAGTGTTGTCGTATTTGCTTAGCTAGAGGTGTCATCGGTGGGTTTGTCACGTGATTAAGACCTCCATCTGAATTATAAGTCGTTTTGGCTTTTCTAATTAAGTAATTAAATAGTTTCTGCTCGCTAGTTACCAAGAACCCTAGAAATAGTTGATATATCTTAAGGGCATGTACAACAGTGAGGCAGCTGTTGTCTATAAATTCTTGGTATTTACAACACAGACGGTTAAACAGACAGTTCGTACAACCCACAGACAGCTACTGTCTGTTTGGCTGTCTACAAATCGTTTAATGCTTGCATATTGCCATGATCAATTATGAATATTATTTCTATACACCATTGTGTTGCTAATTGATCCAAAACAAATCAGGCAAAGTAAATCATATATTATATATAATGTAATATAATATATTTCATAAATCAAATATAACATACGATCTTCTTCCCCATAAATGAAATATGATTAAAACATTTATGTCTAATTTTTTTTTGTTTCCATAGTGTTGCCATATGTGCTCAACAAGATCATTCCTAAGTTGTCTATGTGTTGGCCGTGCTTGGATAGCGGAATTCCTTCTAAGTACATCCGCGAAGCATGGATTGGGGCTATCACTTGTATGCACTTCATGCGGGAGCACTATCGTCGCAATTGCATTCTCATTCAAATCCAAAGAAACTCTAACCAATTCCTTCTCATCCTCCACTATCACATTGTGAAGGATAACACAAGCTTACATTATGTTGACAACGTCCCCTGCTTCCATAACCTTGATGGTCGATGAACAATATCAAAGCGGGATTGCAATACGCCAAATGTGCATTCAACATCCTTCCTCACCCCTTCTTGCTTCAATGCAAACAATTTGTCTTCATCCGTCTGAGGGGCTGATATTGTCTTCACAAAGACCGCCCATTCTGAATATATTTTATCGGCGAGATAGTAGCCCATATCATATTGTGTTCCATTTACGGTGTATTGTACCCTTGGAGCTTCACCTTTTAGGACATTGATGAACAGTGGTGACTTGTTTAGGACATTAATGTCATTCTGAGACCCGGCGGTACCAAAAAAAGCATGCCATATATGAAGATTATGAGATGCCACTGCTTCAAGGATCATAGTAGGAACACCTTTGTCACCAAATGTGAACATGCCTGCCCAACCTTTCGGACAATTCTTCCATGCCCAATGCATACAATCGATGCTTCCCAACATTCCTGGAAAACCACGAGCCTCATTTTCTTGTAAAATTTTTTCTAGTTCGTCGCTTGTAGGAGGGCGTAGGTACTCTTGATCAAAACATTCAATAATCCCTACGACAAATTTTCCTAGAATCTCCAAAGAAGTGTTTGCGGCAATTTTTAGTACCTCATCAAGTTGGTCAGCCGACGAGCCGTATGCTAGCATCCGGATTGCCACGGTACCCTTCTGAAGGTGTGAATGTCCCTCCCTACCAGTTGCATCAGTTCTTCGGGTAAAATAAGGATCCTAATTGCTAAGAGTTTCCACGATGCGCAGGAATAACGATTTATTCATCCGAAACCTTCTACGGAACATCTCATCGGTGTAGATAGGATTTGCATCAAAGTAATTAGCAACAAGATCATCATAACCTACCTCCTTGGTCCACTCTGTCGTCGTCGACAAGTCACAGACGATGTTCCTCCTTCGATGTCGGCCTTCAATCCATCTCCAATCTTCCTCACAAATTCTTCTACTATTTCATCCTCCGCTAGAAAATCTTCCATGGTGAACACCTCTATAGGATCAAAGTCATCGGCTTCTGGTAGATCATCTTCAACATTGGCTGGTGGAAGTGGTTCCATAATACTGGAGCAAAACAACTACAGATCCTATGCCAACTGAATGGAGTCAAGCCACCTTTTTATAATCTGCAACGTATGACTGAATGGAGATTCATACAGTCGGTGGACAGTTTGACAAGGAGACATGCAGACAGTGGACTGTTTCACAAAGAGACATGCAGACAGTGGACTGTTTCACATAGGATACATGTAGATAGGTGACACTACGGGAACTGAAAATTCAAGTGACATGCAGGTAACTGAAAATTTAAGAGACATGCAGGTAACTCAAAATTCAAGAGACATGAAGTTTGACACATTCACACAGGGGTTGGGTGCTGGGGACGAGCTGCTTCCGCAACTGACGAATGCCGCTATCGCGCCATTGCTAAGACCGGAGAGGTTGGGTGCTGGAGCCGAGCCGCTTCCGCGAGGAACTCTGCTCGCAGCCGCTGCCGCAGCCGCTGCCGCCGCCGCCACTGCCGTCGCCTTGTTCTTCGAAGGAATCACAGCCTTCCTCTTTGAAACCGATGACATCTTGCTAGACATCGCCGGAGAGGGAAGGGGTGGCTCCCGGTGAAGGCGCGCAAGGGCGGCGGAGACTGTCGAGGCGGAGAAAAATAGCAAAGACGAAACATATATGGCGGGAGATTTGGCGCGCAATCTTCACCCAGCGCGCGCAGCAGGATCCGCGCGACGTCGACTGGAGATGGTGGCTCCGTACAACGCGCGGCCAGCCGTCTTCTTCGCCTGGGAGCACGAGCGCTTGCTGTGGTCTCACCACGCGACGGCTTTGTTATCTCTCCTCATTACTGTAGCGACGGGTTTTTTTTTTCCCCTGCAAAATTTGCAGCCCGGAGACGACGGCCAGCACGCCCTTGTACGTGCCCTAAGGCATTTGGATAGAACCAGTTGCAAAACTAAAACTGTTTTTGCAAATCAAATTTGACTACTTGTTTCTAAAAATGCTTTGTGTGGTAGCACTGTATAATGCTTCCATATTGTCACTATCACTATGCAAATTAAAGCCTTTGACAAGATTATGCATATGCTCCGAAATATTATGGCAGTAACGCGCTTATCATTTTCCACGGCTGATCGATGCATATTAATTTGCATGTACATATGAACCAAAACCAAATGGTCCCAGCCGTCAAAAAGTCAAGAGACGCGTACTATTTTGTGTCTATATGTACAGTCACGTGATTAGCGTTTAGTACACACGGAGTCACTGACAGCGGGACATGCAGCTCGGAATCTAGCCAGGGCGGCTGGACCGACCGGACACAACGCGTGACGGAGATCGATGCGATTTTATTTTGTTTGGATCGCTCCTCACCTGCAAATTTAAAACAAACACGTATGCACACGCGTTAGCTAGGCAACTGTGCTCTGTACAGAGACGTAATCACGATCGAGGTGTCTGTGTCTTCCTCCCGCGCTTGTCAGCTTGCATTGTACTAGTACACATCTTGGCCTTTTATGTTCAAATTCTGGTGATGTGCAGAAAGGTTTGGAGCTAGCTAGCTCGCATCGAGGAATCACGTGAAAAGCCTGGTTGGTCGAGGCAGAGAAAACTAGCTATCGACAACCACTGACAATATAGTCAGTCTTCCATAGTACCCGTGAAGATATATGAACCACATGAAGCTCTTCCGACAAACTTGGGCCTCAATAAAGCCATACAATTTTTGGGCAGAAATTTTCCCATCAAATTTTCGGGGGAACCAAGTAAGCCTGGGCAAAATACCCGATACCCATTACCCGTACCCGAATTATCTGAACCCGGACCCGAATTACCCAAACCCGAGGTACCCGATCCCAAATTCGGATAGCGATTTTGATTACCCGAAATTAGTTTGGGTAATTCGGGTAATATCCCCCGGTACCCAAACTACCCGAACTACCCAAAGATTTGTTTTTGTCTTTGTATTTATCATGTGTTGTTAGCTGAACCATTTAACTTATCACTTTATTAGAATATAATTCTCTCTATTTGAATGAGTGACTGTAATATATTATTCTCTACAAATTGCTATTGAAATTCTATACAAATTGCTGCTGAAATTATGTATAGATCGCTACTGAAATTTAGTGTAGTTTGTTGTTTTCTGTAAATTTGGGTATATCGGGTAATACCCGAACCCGAACCCGAATTATCGAGTACCCGAATTTTCGGGTAGTGTTTTTTCGGAGGTAATATCGGGTAGCAATTTTCATTACCCGAATTTTGAATTACCCGAATTACCCGACCCGAAAAAATCGGGTAACCCGAACGCACAGGCTTAGAACCAAGCACGTGGAAATAGTCTTCAGCTAGCATTTGCTTGTGATCGTTATTTTAGTCCAAAGTTCTTTGAAAGGAGTTCAATATATACTCTCTGAAACTTGATCATAAATAGGCGTGGCAAGGTCCAGCAAAGTCTAAATCACTATACTACTGGTCCGGAACCCGCTCGCGCACACCTCCTACTTCTATGAACACCTCCGAAGATTGAGCTAGCAGATCTTGAGATTGACGAAACCACTAGGTGACGTAAACACATTGTTAGGCAGTGTGATCCTTAATCACCACTTTTATTGAGAAATGCTAATGGTCAACCGGTTTATTTAGGGACATCTCTCAACCGTTTTTTTTCCATCGGATGGTGTTCGATCCTCCTCGCCCGTCCTCCCTCAGCCGTCGATAGAGAACCAACCGGATAACTTCGGCCTCGTGGTAGCCCCGCCATTCCCCACGGCTTCTCTCGAGGGAGCCACGTAGGCGGCCTGCTCACCCAGGTTGCGTGTCCACCGCCGAGTAGTGCAGCATGTACGTGAGCAAAGGAGAGAGGGACTGCTCGTGGGGGGCCTGCGCCGGTTGACCAAGAGTGGAGCAGAGGCGCTGCTCCCTCAGTTTCTTTCTGCGTAAGAGGCCGACGCCGTTTCGTTTTGCCTGGGGACGCATGTGCACGGGCGTCCCCAGCGCCGCCCCTTCCGGTTGCAGCAGTTTTGTGTGGATTTTGTATATTTTTTTGAATTTTGTAAAGAATTTGTGAACAATTTGACATATATTTCTTTGGTGTCTGGAATCCATAGAAATAATTTGTATTTTTTTTGAAAAATTTGGCATATATTTATGCTATTCCCAAATTACATCACTCTGTCCAATAAATTACACTGAAGAAAACATTGTAAATATAGTAATAAGTCGGTATAAATATAGCTATAAGATAGTGTAAGTGCATAGAAAAAATTCAGTTGATGGAAGGGGTTAAATCAACCAGTTGTTGGCTAGACAGACCCCCCCTTTTATTTTTTTCCGGCTGCTGATCTCCTCCAAAGTGTGATCAACAAAGAATACAGCCAAGGCGTCACGTCTCATCCTTTCCCTCAAAATCAAGATTGTTTGTTTCCAATCATTCAAAATGTTGACGATACACCTATGGTAATGCAAGGGATAGGTTTGCAGCTTCTCTATCTCAAAGGGATTCTCCATATTTTCACCCAGTCCACAGGGCTTACGGTTCATTTTACAAAAATCATGTTTAGTTCCTGTAAACATCATACATGAGTTGGCTCCCAATCTGGCTGGTGTTTTTGGATGCACTGTTTGTACTTTCCTTTTACTTATCTTGGTCTTGTTATGAGGCCCAAAGACAAGGGAGGCCTTGGTGTTATGATTTTATCTCTTCATAATGATGCTCTTCTTATCAAGTAGCTTGCATTGACTAGTTAAGAAAGATGTCCAATGGGTCGGCCTCATTTGGAATAAATATTATCCCAATCATGTTCCTCATTTGAGAAGATAGAAAGGCTCCTTTCGGTAGAAGGATATTTTTCATTTACATCTAAAATATAGGGGGTTGCTTTATGTTCTCCCTCCAAGGGTGATACAATGAGTTTTTGGGAGGACCTTCTTTTGGGAGTGTTTTCTCTCATAAGTATCCCAATCTATATGGTTTTTGCAAAGGACTGAATTGAAAGGATCTATGGATGTCTAGAGTGGGTGAATATCCTAATTAAAATTCCTTCAAGGAAAAAAAACACTAGGCACAAATGTTAGAGACAAAGGTGATACCTAATACAACTAGTATCCTAGCCTAGGATTTCAATGCAAGCCTTTCCTACACAATTCTAGTAGCAATAGGATTATCTAGCTATCAGCTAGAGCACATCAGCTACTCGAATTATGCTACTCAACTAATCCAACGACACAAGAAAAGCAACTAGCCGAATTACTCTAGACAACTAGTTGAGCTACACTAAATGACTACACAAGAACAATATGAATACAAGTAAATTGCTCAAGTGTACAGAGGCAAACTAGTAAGGGAAGTGACACAAGAAATTTACACCCTAGGTTCAGTTGCTTGCCGGCAATCTATGTTCCCATTGAGGTGAGTCCTTGTATTCAAAGGCTTTCATAAGAAACATTTGGAATGGAAAAGGCCATTGATCCTTGTCGTATGCTTTCTCAAAATCTATCTTGAAGATAACCCCATTCAAATTCTTTCGATGAAGTTCTTGAATCGTCTCATGGAGGATAGCAACTCCTTCAAGGATGTTTTGTCCTGCCATGAAGGCTGATTAGGTCAGGCTTATAATATGATCGACCACCATATTGATTTGATTCGTAGCCACCATGGCAAAGATTTTAAAGCTGGCATTAAGGAGATAAATAGGTCTATATTGCTGTATCCGACTTGCTTCTAAAACCTTTGGAATTAGGGTTATTATACCAAAGTTTAAGCTAAATAATGGTAGATCCCCTTTGTGAAGGTTGTGGAACATTAGCATGAGGTCCCCTTTAATGATTTCCCAAAACTTTTGATAAAACTCAACCAGCAAACCATTTGGGCTTGCCAGGTGCCTTATTATTTTCCATGGCAAAAATAGCATCTCGGACTTCCTTTTCTGTAAAAGGGGAGGTTAAAAATCATTTTCTTCCATTGTAACTTGTGGTACATCTCCAAATCTTGAGCTATCTAGAAGGTGCACAGAGACTCCTCCGTGGCCCAAATAACTCTCTTTATAAAAATTGGTAATGTAATTTTTAACATTCTGTTGTCCTTCAATTTTTCCTTCTCGATCCAGAGAGAATATTAGTTTATTCTATGTTTGCCACTGGCCACAAGTTAAAAGTACCTTGTCTCCTAGCCGAATATCCTCAATGTTTGTCTCTTTCAAAATATTTAATTTTCTCTTCTCTAAGTACCTGAGTTATCTGGTTCCGAGAAAGGACAATGTTGTTTTTGTGCTTTATATAATGATCTACGTTGTTCGTATCTCAGTCTCTCGGGTATCTATGCAAAGCGCTGAACCTATTATTCCACCTTTGTACTCATAAGCGTAAGAAATATAGGGTGTGTTTGGTTTCCTGGCCTATTTCTAGGCTGACTAGCATCTAAGCCAGGTCAGCTTCAGCCTGCTCCCACCAAGCCAATCTTTGATTATTTGGTTGTCTATACTGTCTAAGCCTAGCTAGCCTCATGATGTGTTTGGTTGTCTGGTTTGTTTTGATAGTCACCTTTTCTCTAAACTGGTAAGTTTACACCTTTGAGGAATTTCATCGAACATATGATGGACATCCTCGCCGAGCGGCAGCACAAGGCAGCAACAGGGCGAGCAATGGACAGCAGCAGGACGGGACACGCACATCACGGCCTTGTTTAGATGTCATCCAAATTCCAAGTTTTTTCACTCTCTCTCCATCACATCAATTTTTAACCGCTTGCATGGAGTATTAAATGTAGGTAAAAAAATAACTAATTACACAGTTTAGTTAAAAATCACGAGATGAATCTTTTGAGCCTAGTTGGTCCACGATTGGATAATATTTGTCAAATAAGACGAAAGTAGTACTATTCATCGGGTTGAAATTTTTTCGTAATCTAAACGAGGCCCACGTACGAGTAGCTCCTTGGTCAGCAGGTACCGAAACGCCAGGTTGTGGGGCATCCATTCCACGCTGTCGCCGCCGCCTCTGCCGCGCGCTCGCCCGGCCAGCTGGCTCCGGTGCACGGCGTCCCGGAGGCCCTCGGGATGGTGGCACTCGACCGTGGCCCGGCCACCACCTCCTGCGCGTCCAGCCCGGCGTCCCTCGCGTACAGCTCCAGTGCCTTGTGCTTCGCAGTTATCCCGGCCCGCCCGCGGACGCCGACGTTGGCACAAATGTACTCCTCCTTCGCCGTCTCCAGCTGCTGGAACAGCCTCTTCGGGCTGTATAGCCGCACCTGGAAAGTTATAGTTGGATTGGATTCGAGGAGATGAATGCTCCTCGTACGTGATGTGGGTGCGTCCCGTCCCCTTGCAGCTCGGTCGCGGGTGGGGAAGGAGAGCTCGCGGGGCGGCCACGGTGGCAGTCAGGTGCCGGAGATCTGGAAGGAGTTCGCTGGCCTCCACGTTGGGCGAATGGCGCACCAGGCGCTGGCGAATGACCCACGGGCGGAGCTCGCGCGGTGGTGGCCGGAGCAACACCGTCGTCCTCCTCTGCTCAGGCACGCACGCACCGGGAGGTGACGGTACTGGACACCGAGCGCTGGGCAAGCCAGAAAAACGATCCCCGCTCGCGTTCTCTTGGAGCCAGGCCAGACGCGTATGGATGGCCCTAGGTTTCCATAAGTAAGTTGAAAACCAGTGACTTATAAATCATGTCTGTTTG
Source organism: Miscanthus floridulus (assembly GCF_019320115.1). Taxonomy (NCBI): domain Eukaryota; kingdom Viridiplantae; phylum Streptophyta; class Magnoliopsida; order Poales; family Poaceae; genus Miscanthus; species Miscanthus floridulus. The sequence continues at coordinate 18,693,478 of NC_089583.1, forward strand.
GTTGTAGATGGCTTATAAGCTCATGTCTGTTAAGTGAAAGGTGTGGACCCCACGCGAAAAAAGATGACTTATAAGTTTTAAACAGGAGTGAACCTGCTTATAAGTTTTAAACAGGAGTGAACCTGCTTATTTCTTATAAGCAGATATGACTTATAAGTTGATGGTGTTTGACAAAATCAGTCTCTTATTTTACTTTTTAATTTATAAATAGATGACTTATTTAGAATCAAACTGAGCCTTACAAACGCATCAGCTGGCTCGTTTGCCGCGTTATATGTATATACTAGCATCCAAGCCTGCAAGGTGCTCGATCGATGTCGTCGTCGCTCTCTGGCGATCGAGAAGGTGATCGATGAGCATCACACGTGACACGTACGTTCATGCTGCAAACTGTGGGCACTCGGCACTATCATTTGCAGCGATGGATGCTGAATGCAGTGCCTGCTGTCACTACGCCATGTGAGCGCAACATCGATAAACCAAATCCTATACAGATACAGGCCCTGTTTGTTTCCACTTCTCCCAGACACGCTTGGATTATAATCTAAGCGAAGATTTTCTCGCTTCTCACTTTTCACTTCTCGTAGTTCAAATCTCTGAAGCGGCTTACCACATAAGCAAGAATCGGTGGAAATAAACAAAGCGTTTGGCGGGATTCTCGCTTATTTCCACCGATAAGCCGCTTATAAGCGGAAACAAACGGAGCCACAGATAGAAGGTTGTTCTGAGGTCTATGTCACACTCACACACGTGATACCCACGCGTTGATCAGTCAAGATAACGTGACACGTCTGGCTACCCACATGCGCGCACGAGATGGATGGGTGGTGATGCCCACAGGCACTAAGTAATAAAAGCACATGATTTTTGAACTCACTACATACATTTTTAATTAAACTGAACAGTGAATATAGTACTGTTGGGTGTTGACACGTACGCCCGTCTCTGAAATCATGAGAGACACATTCACCCGTCTCTGAAAAGTGTTTTCTAACGGTACGTAGTACTGAGTATATTCGATTTATCTTTCGAGTGATCTTTGTCTTGATTCTTATCTATCAAAATTTGTTAGCTGATCAACTTTGTGATAGTTGATTTGAGCCAAGTTAGTGCAAACTACACAAGACATCACGGACTTTGAGTGATACGGTAGTTTCCCCTTCAAACTATGCATGTACGAGAGTGACAATCCTTGTCGAGTCAGGTCTCTGTCACAAACCGAAATAAGAAGCGCTGCTATAGAGAGAATATTAGGAGCAATCAGATTTGATTTCCGCAACCAACGCCACTAAAAACTAAGCATTTTGGAGGCAGATATGCAACCATACCTAACAATCTATTTTAAGAGACGATTGATAATGTGATCTGTCCCATAAAATCATTTTAAAGTTTTAAACAGTAAAATAGCAAAAACATCACAAGTCACGTGATTTTCGATCAAAATATACATGCATTCTAGTATTCTTATCATCATCCCACACGGCCACTTGTGATCAAGTATTGGATCATATTCTTTTGTATTAATTTCTGTAGATACTTAATTGAATATTTATGTACATTTAAATGATTTCAAACAAAAAAGAATTTCTACTACAAAGTTTTGGTTCCAATCAAATAATACTTTGGTATAGACCATGTCTTCATCTGAGGTCATCTAGAAATTTCAAAAATTAGAATTTTTTTGAGCATTTTCAAAATTTAGAATTTAAAAATATGAGAACCTAAAACTTATATTTGGGCCTTCACAACTCGTGAATTGAAGGCCAGTTTAGATCCAGAGCCTTGCGGCTGAAGAAGCAACCTGCCCCCATGCTCGTTGATTGATGGGAATAGGGGTGCCCAATCTTCCATCAGATGGAGATAACTCTTGATTTGGTAGAGAATTGACACACATGATCTGGCTTCTGATTGTAAAGACCTGGCCACAAAGGCTAATCCATGCATGCGAATTGAAGAACACACACAAGAACAAGAAAGAATGCTATCTGAAATATTGCTAACATAGACTAAGCTCGGAAGTAGAAGTTCCACAAACCGATGAATGGTGAAATTGTTCGATGATAGATTAATTTAAGCAAAACTCCAAACCCTTACTTGGACGACAACTATCGGATATAAAGGATTAGGGGCAGTCAAGGACCTTTAGACGTGTTCCTAATAGACCCCGACATGATATACAGCCCAAAAGATGGTGCTACAACACCGTGATAGATTCTGAAAACACAGTTGTATTGATGATTGTCGTTGATTAGTAAGGAAATTTTGACACGGGGTAGACCAGTGTCATTGGAAATATTGTCTCCTTAGCCTCCTATGTATATCTAGAATGTCACGTGTCCATATGTTGATTTTAGTGTGGGTTGGGACTAGAGTCTAAGTGGATTCAAACTTTGATATGCATTGGGTCTCCAACTTCATTTGGACCCCATGTTGGTTTTCTCTGCCTCCATGCCTCTCTCCAAGTACTTACTTTAATTTATCTCTCCATAGTTCCTAATAACAATAATAATATCATTAGGTAGCAAACAATTATCATAATCACAAAAGGGAGTACCTAGAAACGAGTGCACCTAGAGATTAAATTGTCGTGCTCGAACTCTAGTGATTGGCCCTACCATAGAAACTTTAGGTAGCCCTGTTCATTGTTTGGTGCCAACCCATGCAGCGTGTAAAATCATCCCACTAGAACCAACTCTACAGCTTTCGCACAAGCTGAGAAAGACCATTGTTTGGACTAGCAGCCTAGCCATCTAGTAGTCCAACTTGTGGAGATCATTGGCAACCAGTGCAGTGGCAGTGATGGTCATAGCTCATCCTCAAGCATAGCCATAACTGAGCATATGACTGCCTTGACCTAGTGATGAGAGTCAAACATAGGAGTATGTCAAGTCCCTAGGAGATAGACTCCCGACCAAGAGATCCCTCGACCGATCCCATCAGGATCACTCGGGGGCTATACCCATCTTGGTACACTCGCGCGTACCCTCTGGCTGAGGATCAGGCTGAGCCCGAGCATACCCCTAGCCTCTGCTCAGCGCTAGGGGGCTCACTAAGACCCCATGGTCCCGACCGACAACAGCTCGAGCCTGATCCCTGAGCTCGCCCACGGCCGAGCGAGTGCCCGAGCAAGAATCCGATGCTCCAGCCATCACCACTCAGCACTCAGCGCACCGAGCATCCAAGGCTTGGGAGCTCCTCAGCGTTGCCCCGACCGACGAGCAAGCGACGCTGTCACCTACTCCTCCGACAAAGTTAGGCAAGCGGCGTGACACAAGAAGAGAACTCCTAGCGCCGGCTCTAGGGTCGCGGAGCTCCCGGGCCCACTCGTCAGCACCCCAAGCTAGGCACCTTGGCCTCTAAGAAAGCCTCGAGAAGGCTCATCCAGTGGAGGCCGGTCCAAGCCGACAGCCCTTGACGATCATAGCATCAGGCCCAAAAGAGCCAGGCGGCACCCGAGGCCGCCCCGACTTGATGACAACGTTAGAGTCCATCCACGCAGCAGCAACACCCTCCTAGACTCCGGCGCATGTAGACCATAGACTCAGAACCCCCGAACCGCCTTATACCTGACCTTCCTCAGTCTATAAGGGTGAGGTTAGATCCTATAGAGAGGGGGAGGATGACACCAGAGAGGTCAAAACAAAACAGAGCAACTCATTCCGAGCTCAACCCAAAGGTAGAGCAAGCGGAGAGGAACGACCGAGCATTCCTCCCCACAGTAATCTGATGAGAGAGCAGAGCGTTCTTCTCCCTCGCCGGGGAAACCAACCTCACCGCCGACGAGCCTAGGATAGCACCGAGCGGTCCCCTGCCAAATCTCTTTCTTCTTTGTTGTAACTCCCTGATTTGGGTGCTCTCGAATACAAATAACAACCACTACTAGATGTAGGGCTCCGATAGCCAAAACCAGGATACATCTCTATGTCTTCTCTTGTGTTCTTGAGTCCACCCGAGCCACCGGAGACCCACACTCAGTGACACCCGATGAACAACAATGCTTGCCGCAGCAACCAACCCGCAACACCTAGCTAGACCAGTTGCCACTGCGGGATGTCGTGGCCTGGTACATGATGCCCACAGGTAGTGGAGGTAGTCACTGGCATCGCGGCCCCTCGTGGACTATGTCACCACATTCTTTGTCTCGTTGGGCCTATCACTAGCCACCTCCCTGACAGCAGCCCTATGTGTTGACTTGGGAGCCACCACGCGTGTCACAAAGTTGTAGTCTAGAGCCACCAACATGAGGTCCAAAAACATCTAGTTCTGAAACATGCTGTCGCCATGGGACAAGGCCTCAAAGCCCTCTGATGTTGCAACATAGGGCAGCATTGTGAAGAGTTCCGCGAGGTCGGTAGTCATGTTCTTGGATGCACCGTGAGTAGCCATGGAGTCATCATCAGCCTTACGGGAGGAGGCACCACAGCCGAGCAGGGTCAAGAGGCCACTCTTGGTGACCGGAGCTACCGACATAGCTAGTAGCAGCGCGTGGTGGCAGTGGCGTAGGATTCACTATTGCCAGGGATGAGGAGCCCCTCGTTGCTACCTAGGGTTGACCTTGACCTCCTCTATCTCTAATTTCAAACCATACACCGACAAACCAACCTATCTAAAATATAAGCATACAGTTTGGTTTGGGAAACTATGTGAACTCGTACTAAATCGGTATTGGAAAGGCCTAACTTGAAGAATGTAGTGTTTATCCAATGGGATGATGTCCTCATCACCGATCCTGGTCGCTCACCCACTGCTCAAAGTCGAAGGAGGCCACCACGCCCCACTACTTGAGCCGTGGACCTTACCCAATTAAAAATCTGGTGGCCTATGTGCTTGTGTAGCCTATCGGCCATGTGCCTAAGGATCCTAGCCACTCAAAGTCAGAGGAGTGAGGCCACCACACGCGGGAAGAAGGGTACGAGGCTCAGTCTTCCGAAGAAGGGGGTACGCGGTGCTGGTGGTGGAGGAAAAGGAGATCCCAAGGGAGAAGTTTGTGGCACCGGCCGAGAGAAAAGTGGGAGAAGAGAAGCCTATGGGAGTCGAGGATTGGGAGGACAGTGGAAACCCTTGGGCTGTTGAGGAGTGGACTAGATTTAATGAGCCTTGAAACTAATTACAATGTCGGTGGAACGATGAGGCCTTGCTGTGAAAATGGACTTATTTACAAAGGTGTGTATTGGGTGTGAGACCACCTAGTGAACTTAGGTGACAGTGTTTTCTTATGACCGCCTCTAAAAATGAAATGATTTAGGTGTCTTCTAAAATCATTTTGTTGTAATCAATAACAATATTTATTATACTAAATAATTGTCATTATATTCATCATGAAATGTATTTTCATATATAGTATACCTATTTGATGTTAGAACTATTTGTAATCTTTCTTCAAATAAACTGGATCAAAATTTAGATAGTCTGACTATGAACAAAACAGGAATTATATTCTTTTCTTGATGGAGGTAGTACAATTTAGTGTCACAGTTGTTATAGCTTTGCCATTTAGGGCTAAAAATTTACAGCAGTTGTATGCTTTTTCAAAGTTTACTCTTATCTATACATATCTTATGTACCGCGGCTGTTGATCTACTTCTAGGAACGGTTGGAAATACACTAAAAATGAATCTGTTCCTAGAAACCGATTGTCAGGTTGATAAGGTGGGCACCATTTCTACTATTTCTAGAGGTGGTTCGTAAGATAACCACGTTTAGAAAGAAAAAAAGAGACACCTTTAGAAACCATTTTTATTTATATTAAGAGCGCATGAGTTAGCTTACATGGGTTTGTTTTAGGACCCGGATCAATTTTTTTATGGGTAGATCTCCTCAGAGTCTGTAATTTTTTTTTGACAATTCGTGATTTCCCTGTGTTATAATAAAGATGCGAGTTTTACTTCAAAAAGATAAAAGATTACAAGGATACTGTGTTATAAATGAACAAAGAGAAAGATAGAATACACAAAAGATAAGTAATTTCGATCAGTTTTGTAGCTACTAAACACGGATTTCTATTTTCTTTTGAATGTCTAAGGGGGGATTGCTCCCCACCTGTTGTGTGTGTATATATATAGGGAGAGTATATTCGATAGCCAGCTACAAAATAAGTTATTCTGTAGCCACCTCCATTTACGATAATTTTATATACTAATTTACAATAATGTTAATACATATTTACGATAGTTGGGTTACTATAACACATGGGGATATTTACCATAACATTATAGTAAACCACTTAGTAAGGAGTTACTTTAATCTCGTAAATTAATATAGTATATATATATATATATATATATATATATATATATATATATATATATATATATATATATATAGGGAGAGGCTATTCAGTAGCCGGCTACAAAATAAATTATTCTGTAGCCACCTCCATTTACTATAATTTTATATACTAATTTACGATAATGTCAATACATATTTATGATAGTTGGATTACTATAACACATGGGGATATTTACCATAACATTATATTAGAACACTTAGTAAGGAGTTACTATAATCTCGTAAATTAACATAGTAATTATTGTAACTCAAAGTGGCTACAGAATAAGTTATTCTGCAGCCAGCTACAGGATAGTAGTTCTATATATATATATATATATATATATATATATATATATATATATATATATATACGGTAAGACTATTCTGCAGCTGGTCACAGAATAACTTATTCTATAGTCACCTTGTTTTACGATAATGTTTGTACCAATTTATGATAATAATAATACATATTTACGATACATGGGTTACTATAATTCAAGATGATACTTACCGGAATGTTAAAGTAAATCACTTATGAGAGAGTTACCATAATCTCGTAAATTAGTATAGTAATTATCAAAACTCAAAGTGGCCACAGAATAACTTATTCTGTGCCCAGCTACAAACAGTATGTCTATATATATCTATATATATATATATATATATATATATATATATATATATATATATATATATATATATATATATATATATAACTACTACCCTGTAGCTGACTACAAAAATAACTTATTATGTAGCCACTTTAAGTTACTATAATTACTATATATATATATGGCCCAAAATGGCCCGTGTTTACATAGTTCCCTTTTACATTTCACAAAAACAAGATCAAGACTGATAACAGGGATTTAGGTTACCATTGCATCCTGGAACAACTGGCACCAAGTGTCTACAATCGGCCTTTTCTTCCTTGACAGCCTCACACGCCATTGCTCGGCTTCACTTCTGCAAGTACCAAATAAGCGTTGTACTACTGAAGTCTGCTCTGACCTGAAGATGACTGCATTGCGCAGTTTCCATAGTTGCCAGCATGAGAGGGCAACGAAGGTCCCAAGCTCTTGCTTTGGCACATTGGTGGGGCAGTCGAGTTTGTGTAGCTGTCTGACAAGCTAATGCAAGCTAGTGCAGGAGTACTACTGGTTGATAGACTAAGCTAATGCCCGCTAATAGACATTCAGATAAACCGTGATGATGCTAAAAGACACACGTGTAGTCATCAGAGACGTTCTCCGCTCTCCAGACTCCGGAGTTGTGCAAGTTCATCGGAGACATTCTCCGCTCTATTCGCTTCAACTTATGAGCCTGGCTTATCAGGACAGTGTTTTTCTCTCACAACTAACGACATGGCCTGGGCACGTTGATGATTCTCATCTAGCGGAATATATCCAGGACAGATTTGGTATCGAAGAACCCCGGAACTTTCCAAAACACGAGCCCATAGCCCCATACACAGTAGCATCCTTGGACCTGTCTATGGAGGAATCACGCACGCCGGGGACCGAAAGCATCTTCACAAACACCACAAGCTTGCTGCTTGCTGGGTCCTACGACCTGTGCCCGTTGTTGGAAGGTCTACTAGTCAGGACATGTGCTTGGAAGTCAGTGTGAGTTCAGTGGACAGAAACCCAAACGGAGGAGTTTTCAAGACACGCGCCTTGTACCTAAGTTGAAACTTAAAAGTAGTTACTACTCTACCACTACTACTAAAAAGATAAATTAACTTTAATTCCTTGAAAGCAAAAGGCATTTCATTTTAACTCCGTCTTTAATTTGGCGTTAGGACTTGTACCTTTGTGTACATTATTTTGTAGTAAGCAGAAAACCAATATGGCCTGAAAGTAAAATTTGACATATAGGCAATGTTTCCCCAAGTGGTTCGGGCCGAATTCATCAGCATGGACCTACGCATCTGCTTGACAATTTTTCATGTTTATAACTAATGAAGTCATACTAAAAGTAAAACTTGATCGTAGAACTTGTTTGTTTTGAGAAGGTATCCTAACGCAATTCGAGTCAGTCGTTGTCGAGAGGGCGTGAATTTGGAATGAGTTTCCTTTAACTTCTCGAGCTTTAAAGTGTACTTTGTCCTTGTATTCTAGAGATTTTAGGACAGATTAAGATAAAACACAAAAGGACGCATGTGCCCTCAATTTATTTTCTAATCAGACGCTATTACCAACATAATTAATGATGATTGTTTGGTAAATGGCAACTATATGGCTTTTAAATTTTGTACTAAAATATAAGGTGGTCTACGAGGTGCCCAGGTTTAGATTTGTCAAATTTTGTTAAAAGGAAACCAAAATTTGAGGAGAAACTCCTTAGTAGGTTTAATTCATACTGCACATGTCATTTCAATATTTTTTAAGTTGTTTTAAAACTTTTTTTGGAATTTATTGTGTTATTTGTAGGAGTTAGGGAGTTCATGTTATAAATATTTTCTGTTGTTCTGCTATATTTTCTCAAAAATAGAAAAAAAATAAATACAAATCCTAGTCTCAAAACATGTCCAGAAAAGGCCATATTGTCTTATGAGCCATATTTTTTCAGCAAACGAACAGTGTTTTTTCTCTCGCAATAAATCAGTACGTTCAGCCATGATTTTTCAGCGAAGCGAACAGTCCCAGGTTCAAAAGTAGAAAGTTTTACTAGTATATAGTAATATAATAGCACTGGTTCGCATGCAAATGGCGATTAATCGCGCGAGAAGGAAGCAGCTTCCCCCGAACAGAACTCTACTCGTTTTCTCGCCTTTCTAATTTCTAATCCATCCCTTCTCGTTCCCACCACGTGTACTTCGCTTCTTCTCCTTCCACTTCCAGTAATAGTAGATCACTCTTGACGTCAATGCACCACCACCAGCGCGCCGCGCCTATATAAACCCGCCTCCTCTGCTTCCCCTTCACGCCCCCCGCCTTCTTCCTCCATCTCCTCGCCCCAGCGCGCGCGCGGCGTCGCCGTCGAGCTTCAGTTCGAGCTACTGGAGCAGTTAATACAAAGCTTACCTGCACCGAGCGGCATCCTTGCACGCTAGCTATACAAGCTACAGAGTAACTAATAACTCGCGGTGCATGTCTCCAATGGCGCTCCAGGCATCGTCGCCGCCCGCGTTCCGTGCGGTCCCGGCCACCGCCAACGCTTCCTGCCGGCGGCAGGTACTTGACACCTACTGACTGCCCCGTGACGCGGCCGGGGAGAACGATGCTCCTCCGTTTGTTCGTTGCGCTTAAAAATCGAATTTTGTCTGCAGTTCCAGGTGCGCGCTCAGGTGGCCGGCGGCAGCAGCAGCAGCAGCAGCGTCGGAGCCGACGGCGGGAAGATGATGGTTTCCAAGGCGGAGCCGGCGGCGGCGGCGGACACGTCGTCGTCCGGCCCGTGGAAGATCGACTTCTCCTCCGGCGAGAAGCCGGCGACGCCGCTGCTGGACACCATCAACTACCCGCTGCACATGAAGAACCTCTCCACCTCGGATCTGGAGCAGCTGGCGGCGGAGCTCCGCGCGGAGATCGTGCACACGGTGTCCAAGACGGGCGGCCACCTGAGCTCGAGCCTGGGCGTGGTGGAGCTCTCGGTGGCGCTGCACCACGTGTTCGACACCCCCGACGACAAGATCATCTGGGACGTGGGCCACCAGGCGTACGGCCACAAGATCCTGACGGGGCGGCGGTCCCGGATGCACACCATCCGGCAGACCTCCGGGCTGGCGGGGTTCCCCAAGCGCGACGAGAGCGCGCACGACGCGTTCGGCGTGGGCCACAGCTCCACCAGCATCTCGGCGGCGCTGGGCATGGCCGTGGCGAGGGACCTCCTCGGCCGCAAGAACCACGTCATCTCCGTCATCGGCGACGGCGCCATGACGGCCGGGCAGGCCTACGAGGCCATGAATAACTCCGGGTACCTCGACGCCAACATGATCGTGGTGCTCAACGACAACAAGCAGGTGTCGCTGCCGACCGCCACGCTCGACGGCCCGTCCAAGCCCGTCGGCGCGCTCAGCCGGGCGCTCACCAAGCTCCAGTCCAGCACCAAGTTCCGGCGACTCCGGGAGGCCGCCAAGTCGGTCACCAAGCAGATCGGCGGGCCGACGCACGAGGTGGCCGCCAAGGTGGACGAGTACGCGCGCGGCATGATCAGCGCGTCGGGCTCGTCGCTGTTCGAGGAGCTGGGGCTCTACTACATCGGCCCCGTGGACGGGCACAGCGTGGAGGACCTGGTCACCATCTTCCAGAAGGTGAAGTCGATGCCGGCGCCGGGGCCCGTGCTGATCCACATCGTGACGGAGAAGGGCAAAGGCTACCCGCCGGCGGAGGCGGCGGCGGACCGGATGCACGGCGTCGTCAAGTTCGAGCCATCGACGGGGAGGCAGGCCAAGTCCAAGTCCCCGACGCTGTCGTACACGCAGTACTTCGCCGAGTCGCTGATCCGGGAGGCGGAGGCCGACGACAAGGTGGTGGCGATCCACGCTGCGATGGGCGGCGGCACGGGGCTCAACTACTTCCAGAAGCGGTTCCCGGAGCGGTGCTTCGACGTGGGCATCGCGGAGCAGCACGCCGTCACGTTCGCGGCCGGGCTCGCCGCCGACGGGCTCAAGCCGTTCTGCGCCATCTACTCCTCCTTCCTGCAGCGCGGGTACGACCAGGTGGTGCACGACGTGGACCTGCAGCGGCTCCCCGTGCGGTTCGCGCTGGACCGCGCGGGGCTCGTCGGTGCCGACGGGCCCACGCACTGCGGCGCCTTCGACGTGACGTACATGGCGTGCCTGCCCAACATGGTGGTGATGGCGCCCGCCGACGAGGCGGAGCTGATGCACATGGTGGCCACGGCGGCCGCCATCGACGACCGGCCCAGCTGCTTCCGCTTCCCTCGCGGCAACGGCGTGGGGGCTGTCCTCCCGCCGGGGAACAAGGGGACGCCGCTGGAGGTGGGCAGGGGCAGGGTGCTGGTCGGCGGCAACCGGGTGGCGCTGCTCGGGTACGGCACCATGGTGCAGGCCTGCCTCAAGGCTGCCGAGGCGCTCAAGGAGCACGACGTGTACGTGACCGTGGCCGACGCCCGGTTCTGCAAGCCGCTCGACACGCAGCTCATCCGGGAGCTCGCCGCCGAGCACGAGGTGCTCATCACCGCCGAGGAGGGGTCCATCGGCGGGTTCGGCTCCCACGTCGCCCACTACCTCAGCCTGACCGGCCTCCTGGACGGGCCCCTCAAAGTAAGTAGCAGTCAACGTCACCGAAAAGCTAGCCTGTAGCTGTAACTAGTCATTTTCAGTTGAATTGAAATGGGATTATTGCTAACAATGTATGTTCTTGTGTTGCTAATTTGCAGCTGAGATCCATGTTCTTGCCGGACCGGTACATCGACCATGGCGCGCCGCAGGACCAGATGGAGGAGGCGGGGCTGACGCCGCGGCACATCGCCGCCACCGTGCTGTCCCTGCTGGGGAGGCCATTGGAGGCCATGCAGCTCAAGTGAACGACGACGACGACGTATGTATAAACAAAGAGAAGATGAATGAGTTGTTTTTGTCGATCTGCTGCTGAGACAGATGGATAGTTCTAGCTTTGTCTGCTGAGAAAGAGTCATTGTCATGCGAGTTGTGGTCTCCTCCCGTTGGGTTTTGTCCTGGTTTTATCTTGAAGCCCATGGAATCATGTGAGTGGAGGTGGTAGCATCTGGGATTGCATGTGTCGCTAGTGAGCAGCAGGATATTCCTAGGTGCCTGGTTTTTGTATAACATCTTGTCTGGACTCTACTACGAGCGCAATTGCGGAGTACTAACTTGTTCCGGTAGTACAGAGATTCCATGGGCTAATGAAGACATGGCCGCAATCTGGATATAGTTTATGTGAAAATATTATTTCAGATGACTGGTTGGTACTAGTATCACACATGCTTCACAAATAAAGAAATGAAGTTCACACTCACACATGGAACAGGCCTTAAGGCTAAAGGAGGCACGCTCTAGGAGCGCAAAGGTAGCAAGTACTACTAACATGATGGTTCAGAAAAATGTACAAGCAGACACAATAGTTTAGTTTGGTGTGATGGCATACAACTGTATATATTTTTTTTCGCGAACATGCCTATGCAAGTGTTTCATTAAAGGAATGGAATTATACGACACCGCTATGAGTGAGACCTCGTAGCGTAGGTTACAAACCACCAAGCCAGTTGAACATAAACCAACTAAAGAGAAAAAGAAAAGAAACAGCGCAGTCAGAGGGGGAGAACCCACAGCCCCCAAAACCTACTAGCATAGACCTACAGAAGAAGATATATCAAAGCAAATGTTGCCTACAGTGCGGGCGAAGCTATGGTGGCAAAGCAACCATCCAAAGAAGACGATACGAACAACCAACAACGATGGTAGAGAAGTATCCGCATGAGAAGATCAGAGCAACCTTGGCAGCAAAGCATCCGCAAGGTGAGAGGCCTACACACACTCGGCAGCAAAGTATCTACTAGAGAGGGGACCAACGACGATGGTGGTGGCAAAGCAACCACAAGTGATAGGCCCACACAGACTCGACAGGAAAGCATCTGCCAGAGAGAGGACCAAAGGCAATCGTGGCCAAGCATCCACCAGAGACTAAACAACGGTGACTAAGCCAGGAACTCCAGTAGGGCAGACCACTGCGAAGAATATGAGGCAGACACAGTGTAAGTGCATCTAGCCCTTTAGTGGGTTTTGGTGAATTGAATGACAACATCATTAAAGGTCTAACAAGTTTGCTAAGTGTTGAACAGAAAATTGAGTTTATTGCATTCACTTGTGGATTGTGGAATAAGAAGTGTATATACGTTCAACAAGAAAGCAAGCTTGATGGTATTCCACATAGTGTTGAGATGAAGGCCAAAGTTGTGTATTGTTGTGTTGGAGACAACAATGCAAATGGAGTTGATGAAATGGTGTGGGGTGTATGACCCCGGATACCCACGGCAGACCACATGGGCTGCGCCCCTAGGGGTGACCCAGCCCACAAGAAGAAGCCTTGCGAGGCACGACTCTGCTCGGCGCCTTCCGTAAGACTTTGGGAAGATATCCTGAAGATACTATGAGATATGTTAGGATATGTATGATCCCAAGATTCTTGTAATCAGTTATTACTTTCCGGTTATCTCTCAGACCTAACCGACTTGTAACCCTACCTCCCGGACTATATAAGGCGAGCAGGGACCCCCTCTAAAATCATGGCATATCATATGATAGCTAATACAAACCAACAGACCACAGGAGTAAGGTATTACGTCATACTGATGGCCTGAACCTGTCTAACTCGTGTGTCTCTGTTGCCTTTTTGTTCTTGATCTCGCGCTCCTCTGCCGATCAATCTACCTTCATGGGATACCCCTCGGAGGACTGTCGACGATATTTGTCGACAGTTGGCGCGCCAGGTAGGGTGTGCGTGATGTTTCCTTATCGAACAAGATGGTTTTTTCATAGGCTCTTCGTCCCTTCTGTAGCCCAGCCAGATCTTCACGGTTGGATCCATCTCGTGGGTCATCAATGCTGACGGAGTCAGAGAGCTCCTCGAACCAGAGCAGATCGGTTCTACGCCGGCCACCCCAGCACCTGCAACTGTAGATCCGATCTCAGAGCCGATTCTGAGGTCTCCTTCGGCAACGACTCGCCATCTGCTTCCTCGCTACCAGAGGAGGCCGATCAACAATGATGATCTAATCGAATCCATCGATCGGGTTAGACTGAAGCTCGCCGATTGTCTCTCCGTCGCCGAATTGGCACTGGACACTCTAGTCCAGCATCGACCACCCTCCAATCCAGATCTATCGGAGGCTGCTCAGGAAATTACAGGGGCTACAGCCCTACCCTTTGGATTCTCCAATGTCGTCGCTGCTCACCAGCATGCCCTAAGGGGCAAACTCGCCGACCAGGTTGCCATCCAGCTTCCGCCAGCCGTCAACACGCTACACTTAGGCCGGAGCCCCGGGGCGCACCTCCAGACCATCTCGGAAGAAACTCTGGGTTCCGAGTCTCAGGGCTCTATGGAGACCCTCGCCGAAACCTTCTCCGATCAATTTCTCCTTCCACCCTTTCGGGGTGGTGTGATCTTCAACGTCAGCATCGACAGCCCTCCTCGGAACGGCAAAACCAAGGAGGAGCACGTTGCTTGGGAGAACCAGAACGTCAACCGCGCGCAGTGGCGAGAAAATGAGGCAGCCATCGCGAGGGCCGAGGCTGCTCGGAATAATTGGTTCGATTTTCAAGGAAGACCGCTCCCGCTCCACCGCGACCTCGACGAAGAATTTCTCCGCGTCAACGGCCATGCCGTCTTCAAGACTCCAAGCGCCAATTTGGAGGTAGCCGCCAACGAGCTCGCTCGTTTCCCTCAAATGCCCGAGCTCGCCAAGATCGCCGCCATGCTTAAAGTGGCTCACTGTCAGGTAAATGAGATCCACGAGGATCAGAGACCTTCGTGCTCTACGAGCATGATTCACCGACCAGCTGCGCCGAGGTCCAATCGCCACCCCAGTCAGAGCCGTTTTGCCGACCAGTCGCTACCTCTCTAGGGGGGACCCAGGGGGCATCACGCCGAACATCATCGCCAGCACGACCAGGAGGTCGAACAGGATGCTAGAGTACATCTCAGCAACCTTCGGGATGCACGGTGGTGTATCGAGCAACGTTGATTTGGTCGCCATGAAGACAAAGTGCGTCACCGCCAGGATTACGAAAAGGAGTATGGCAACCTGGACTTAGCCCTCGAGCCTATCCCCGACCATGACGCCATAGACGATGGTGTCGACAACCCTAAGGGGCCTCCGGCTTTCACAAGGGCACTCTGAATGCTTCGGTGGCCCCATGGTTTTAAGATCATCGGGGTCGAGCCCTACGAAGGAAGAATGAACCCAACTCAGTGGCTGCAGGCTTATGCCAATGCCATCCGTGCCACGGGAGGAGACACCAGCATCATGGCAAACTATCTCCCTATCATGCTCACGCCACCTGCCATGAGCTGGTTTACCAGCCTTGTGCCGGACTCCATCGACTCATGGGAAGAGTTGAAGAAAGTCTTTACCGACAACTATATGACCACGTGTACTCGACCCAGCATGAAGCAAGATCTCAGTCGCATCAACCAGAAGCCATCCGAGCTCCTCCGTAGCTACATCTAGTGTTTCTCTGAGATGAGGAACTCTATCCCCAACATCACAGAAGATGAAGTCATCACCACCTTTATCCGAGGACTCCACCATCGCGAGCTTCGCTCCAAATTCAACCACAAGCGGCCCACCGGTATCGGCGAAATGATAACTACCGCCAACTAGTACGCCGATGCTAAGGAAGCCAAGGTGCACTTCAACGAGGATGCAGACACTCAGCGCTTGTCTCACCGCTACGATGATCGCCCCAACGACCAACATCACAGCGACCGCCGCCCCGACGACCGTAGCTATCATCGTGATAGCAGCCGTGATCGAATAGGAGGACACAGGCTTGGCCAAAATTGCTGCTGCCGGCTAGAACACATCGTCGCCATTGTTAGTCAAACTCGTGCCAAGCGTAACTATGAGGAACAGTACTAAAAGATCCTCGATGGCCCATGCCCTCTTCACAAGAACGTCAAACACAAGATGAAGGACTGCATTGGTCTAGCCAGGGAGTTCCAGGACAAGAGGCTTGATGACGACACCAACAATGCCTTTCAGGACCACGATAAGGTGGTCGCCACCATCTTTGGGGCCCTTGCCTCCACTGAGAGTAGAAGGGAATGGAAGCTCGCCGCCCGACGAGTGCTCGTCGTCGCTTCAGAAGAAACTACCGTCGACCCCAGCTATCGCCCATGGTCCGAGGTCCCCATCACCTTCAGCAGGGCTGACCAGTGGGTAGACATACCCTACATAGGGCGTTTCCCTCTTGTCCTCGACGCAACCGTCCAGAAGGTGCTCTTTAGAAAAGTCCTTGTTGACGGTGGTAGTGCTTTGAATCTACTCTTCGCCGGGGCCCTAAGGAAGTTGGGCCTTGTGATATCAGATCTCACACCCTCGGACTCCTCCTTCTGGGGTGTGGTACCTGGAAGGGAATCCAGACCACTTGGAGAGATCACCCTACTAGTACAGTTTGGCAAGGCAAGCAACTACCGCGTCGAGCATATCAACTTCTACGTCACCGATTTCGACACCGCCTACCACGCCATACTTGGCCGGCTAGCTCTGGCAAAATTCATAGTCGTACCACACTACGCGTATCTGGTGTTGAAGATGCCTTCGCCTATAGGAGTCCTGGCTCTACGGGCCAACCTCTCCATTGCCTACGCCTGCGAGATAGAGAGTCTCGCTCTCGCCGAAGCCATTGACCTCTCCATCCAGATGGCTAGTGTGGTCATCGAAGCCAAGATAGCACCCACTGATGACATGGAGATTCTAGAGCTAGAGCTTCCCCGTGCCTCTGCCAAGTCCAAGGAAATCAAGGAGGTCGGCCTCGGCCTCGACGACGCCTCTAAGACCATGAAGATTGGGGCTCACCTTGACCCCAAATAGGAAAGCGCGCTCGTCTCCTTCCTATGTGCCAATGCCGATGTGTTTGCTTGGAAACCTACAGACATGCTAGGGGTACCACAGGAGAAGATCGAGCACTCCTTGAATGTCTCGCCGACCGCCAAACCGATCAAGCAGAAACTCTGCCGATTCGTGCCAGACAAGAAGGAGGCTATTAGGGTAGAAATAAAATGGATCTTAGTTGCCAGGTTTATAAAAGAAGTGTATCATCCGGATTGGTTAGCAAACCCTGTTCTCATTCAAAAAAAGAATAAAGAATGGATAATGTGCGTTGATTATACTAATCTTAACAAATAATGCCCTAAAGACCCCTTCGGCTTATCTCGGATAGACGAGGTTGTAGACTCTACCACCGGCTGCGAACTACTCTCCTTCCTTGACTGTTACTTCGGCTATCATCAGATCTCCCTCAAGAAAGAAGACCAGATAAAAACGTCGTTCATTACACCTTTCGGTGCATACAACTACAAAACTATGTCCTTCGGACTCAAGAATGCCGGGACTACCTATCAAAGGGCCATTCAGATATGCCTTGACCAACAGATCGGCCGCAACATCGAAGTCTACATCGATGATGTGGTCGTCAAAACTAGGACAACCGACAACCTTATCGCCGACCTCAAAGAAACCTTCGCCAACCTGAACAAGTACCGATGCAAGCTAAACCCTTCAAAGTGCATCTTTGGAGTTCCATCCGGTATACTGATGGGCTACATCATCAGTGCTTGAGGCATCGAGCCTAATCCTGACAAGGTCTCCACCATCACCAATATGAAACGACCAACATGCGTCAAGGATATACAGAAGCTTACAGGTTGCATGGCTGCTTTAAGCCGCTTCATATCACGCCTCGGTGAAAAAGGGCTACCTTTCTTCAAGCTCCTCAAGGACTCCGAGCACTTTTTCTAGTCAAAGGAGGCGGACTCAGCTTTCGAGCAGCTCAAGTTGTTCTTAACAAAGCCGCCGATCATGACAGCACCAAGGCCAGATGAGACTCTGCTGATATACATCGCCGCCACTTCTCGCGTCGTGAGCACAGCTATTGTCGTCGAACGCAAAGAGGCCGAGCATGCTTATAAAGTACAATGTCCGGTTTACTTCATCAGCGAGGTACTTAATGAGCCCAAAACTCGTTACCCTCAGGTACAAAAGCTGTTATACGCCATTCTTATTATGTCGTGCAAACTCCAGCACTACCTCGAATACTACAAGATTGCCGTGGTCACTGAGTTCTCTTTGGGGGACATTCTTCGCAACAAAGAGGCCAATGGCCACATCATTAAATGGGCTATTGAGCTCAGCACCTATTCCATTGAATTCAGAAGCAAACCTACCATTAAGTCATAGGCGCTCGCTGACTTCGTCGTTGAATGGACCGAGATCTAAGAGCTCATCGCCGCTGCTTGCCTCGAACATTGGGTGATGTACTTTGACGGCGCCCTTAACATCAACGGTGCTGGTGCCGGCATTCTGTTCATTACACCGACCAAGGATAAGCTACGATATGTTCTCTGGATACACTTCCTGGCCTCTAACAACGCCGCGGAATACGAAGCTTGTCTCCATGGTCTTCGTATAGCTATCGAGCTTGGCATCAAACACCTCATGGTGTACGGGGACTCCGCGCTGGTTATCAACTAGCTCAATAAAGACTGGTCCTATTCCAGTGATAAGATGGATGCTTACTGCGCTGAAATCAGAAAGCTCGAAGGAAAATTCTATGGCATCGAGTATCACCACGTGGTACGTGACCAAAATCAACTCACCGACCACTTATCCAAGCTGGGTTCTTCTCACGTTGCGATCCCGCTAGGAGTCTTCATTCAAGATCTCAGGGCGCCATCCATCAAAGAAGATAAGGAAGTCAAAGAAGTTCCCCCTGCCGAGTAGCTGGTACTTGAGGTACCTTCGCCGATCGCCGACTAGAGGGAGCAATTCATCAAGTACCTCACCAGCGCTGAGGTACCCACAGACAAGACTAAAACTGAACGCCTAGTTCGTTGAAGCAAGCTTTACATGCTAGTGGACGGTAGCTTGATGAGGAAGAGTGCCAAGGAAGGGATACTGCAGAAATGCATCACCCAAGAGGAGGGAGTGAAGTTACTTCTCGAAATTCACTTTGGTTCCTGCAGCAACCATGCGGCCTCGAGAACATTGGTCGGCAATGCTTTTCGAGCAGGTTTTTATTGGACCACAACCATCACTGATGTAGAAGATCTCGTCCAACGTTGTGAAGGATGCCAATTCTTCACTAAGCAAATACACGTGCCGGCGCAAGAGTTGCAAACCATCCTAGCTTCCTGGCCCTTTGCATGCTGGGGACTGGACATGATCGGGCCTTTCAAGCTAGCACCAGGTGGTTTCCGGTATGTGTATGTCGCCATTGACAAGTTCTTCAAGTGGATTGAATATAAACCGCTTGTCTCGGCTACTGCAAAGAAGGCAGTTGAGCTCTTTGAAGATATCATCCACAGATTTGGTCTACCAAACAGCATCATCACCGATCTCAGAACTACGTTTACTGGACATCACTTCTGGGACTTCTGCGAAGACCATTGCATCTTCGTCAAATATGTTTCTGTTGCCCATCCAAGAGCCAACAGTCAGGTCAAACGGGCGAACGGTATGATCCTTGATGCCCTAAAAAGCGACTGTATCAGAAAGAAGAAAAGCACCCAGGCAGATGGCTTAAGGAGCTTCCAGCTGTAGTCTGGGGACTGCGTACTCAAGCTAGTCGCAGCACTAGCGTGACTCCATACTTTTTGGTCTACGGCTCAGAAGCCATACTACCAGCGGACGTTACTTTCCGAGCACCTAGAGTGGAAAACTATGATGAAGAGCAGGTCAAGGTTGTTCAGTCTGAGGACGTCAAGAGAGAGCCGAGGAAGAGCGCCTAATCACCTGTGTCCGTACAGCTAAATATCTAGAAGGTTTGCGGAGGTACTACAACCAAAACGTCAAAGGTCGTTCATTTGCTGTCCACGATCTTGTTCTCCACAGGAAACAAAAGACTGAAGGGTTGCACAAGCTCTCTTCCCCCTGGGAAGGGCCTTATGTCGTCAAAGAGGTTACTCGACCAGGTTCTTATCGCCTAAGTGACTTAGAAGGAGTCGATGTTCCCAACTCGTGGCACATCGAACACCTTATATGTTTCTATCCTTGAAACACTATAGATATCTACTTTACAATTTTATATTCAGTAAAGTTTTTCGTCTCCATAACTTGTCACCGTTTTGTCTCTATTATGGTTTAACATCCATTTGTGGTTGCCAAACTATATGCTATTTCATGACGAACTCCAATACATACTCGCCGTAACTACGCTGACCACGTTTCTCCAAATCGCCGAACACGATTTCTCCAAATCGCCGAACACGATTTCTCCAAGTCGCCGAACATGATTTCTCCAAATCGCCGAACACGGTTTCTCCAAATCGCCGAACATGTTTTCTCCAAATCACCGAACATGATTTCTCCAAATCACCGAACACGATTTCTCCAAATCGCCGAACATGTTTTTTCCAAATCACCGAACATGATTTCTCCAAATCGCCGAACACGATTTCTCCAAATCACCAAACATTTTTTGATTGGAGAGCAACATCCTTTCTTTTCTGTTCTCTTCAGAGACGACCTAGTCTTTGATTTCTCCCTACACGTGCTATGGGCTCTGCGCTCTGCGTTATGGGTGGTCGGCTGCGGTCCCTTGGTCACACCTATTTTTCCTACATGTCTACGGGCTCCGCGCTCGACGTTATGGACTATGGGTCAGCCAAGGCTGAGAGTTCAACATAGAATACATTGCTAGGAAGTGGCTTATGTTTCCTTTATCTCCAAGTTCGTATAACAACTGCCGACCAGAACATGTTTCGCACTGTTTTTTATGGAAAAGACTTAGTCACCGATTTTTTCCTACACGTGCCATGGGCTCTGCGCTCTGCATCATGGGTGGCCGGCTGCGGTTCCTGGGTCACATCTGTTACTCCTACACGTGCACAGGCTCCGCGCTCAACGTTATGGACTATGGGCTGGCCAAAGCCATAGGGATCAGTAGCAGACCAACTATTCGGATGTTATTTGAACTTCGCATAATCGCGTCAGGTTTGAAACTGCGAAGATTTTTTCACCGAACTACAAGCAAACTGCATATATTACATATACAAGCACCTTATAACAAATATTCGATAAATACTTGCTTCTTGCGCTATCGCGCTTTCTAATACACCGTTAAGGTTTTACAGATGGTACTCTATAATTAGATTAATGAGCTCCGCCATCACCATCCGTCTCGCTAAACAAATCTATATCGCCGGCCAGCATTTTTGCTGCATCCTCCACTTCATCTTCTAGCTGCTGGGTCTCCGTGTCGCTCAGTCCTTCTGCGAACCCGCCCTCTATGGACTGAAGGTCGGTGGTCGGATAATGGGACCAAACAACCGTGAGGACATGGGTAGCGATGGTCGTAATGGCATCGCGGTTGAAGGTTTTGAAGTTTTCCCATGCTGCCTTGCACCTCTGAATGACGGTGTCGGGATGTTGCCGCCTGCCGTCGTGCTGAGTGGCCGTTTTTAGGTCGATGCAGTCAAGCACCAGCTTAATTGCGGCGACTACAGTGTCGAAGTTCTCCTTCTGGACCTTGGCCTCCTGCACCAGCACATCAAACTGTGCTTTGGCTTTATGATGATAACCTACGAGAGTTACAATGATTTGTTATACAAGGAGCTACTCCAACAATAATTTCGACTAGGAGGAATTCACCTTTCAGCTCCCCAGCAAGTTTGTCTGCCCGCTCTGCTTCCTTTGCTTTCTCCTGGCGAAGTTGATCGATGGCCTGGCGCATCTGGCCAAGCTCAACATCTTGCTCTACAAGCACACCAGTTGTTAACGGAACTGTGGTTGTTCAGCAATACCAAAGTACATTCGTTGATGTACCATACCTACTTTCTGTTTGGATACACTGTTGAGCTGTTCATTTTTCCTCTCCAGCTGCTCGGAAGCACTTTTTAGTTGGTCGGAGACAGCGGCCAACTGCTCGAACTGCCTCCGCACTTGCTCGGACATAGCCGCCAGCTTTTTGGTAAGGACCCCCTTTTGGTATTCTAGGTCCCGCGCATTCGACTCCGCAAGGTCTCATTCGCGTTGGGCCCTTTGGATATTCTTCTCCGAGAGGTTCGTGGCCTCTTTGAGTTTTTCGTTCTCCGCTGCAAGGGGCTCCATTCACTTTATCAGCTAGCGGCGCTGCTCAGCAACTCGAGATATTTCCTACAACATGCATGATGACATTATCGTTAACCAATTCCAATAAACAACTAGGACCTTTCCAGACGAAGTATTCACTTGATCTGTTTCATAACACCAGTAAGGGAAGTCTCCAGTCTCCAGAACTCCTTGGTGGTGTCCTCCTCTTCGACAATAACTATTTCTTCACCGCGCTTTCGGAGGATCCGGACTGCTTGGGGTCGAGGTTCATCATGCACGATCTCCTCCACCTCGTCCTCCTCCATTGCAGCCGGAGGGACCACCTTGGGGCTCGGTGGTCGAATAGCAGGTCCGACCATGCCCTCCGAAGAATCGGGGACTACCGTCTGTTCCTTTGGCGCCGAAAGCTTTTCCGCTCCCGTTTCCACCATTGCCGAAGGAGCTGTCACCAACTCGCTCGCCATTGTAGGCAGTCGCTCGCCGCCTTCAAGCCCACCAGGGGTAGCAATTGGCTCCCCCGTGTGCTCCCAAGCACTTGGGGACTCCAGGATGTGGTCTACTGGAATCTCCACCGCTCCAGGGCAAGTTTCTGGTCACCGATCAGTCTAAGCGGTGAGGCTAGATCTGTTGTTCACCTTGCACTGTATCAAATCAGTTATTTAGTCACAATAGAAATAAAGAAAATACAACAAATTAACTACAGCACAAAGACACTTACGGTTTGGTCTGACGGTTCAATTTCTTGAACCGACGGTGCCGGCCAGAGCCTCTGGGCGCAGCTACGGTGTCGACTCCTGTGCTCAGTGGAGGAATTCTTGGCTCTTCCTCGGTCGGCCTTAGTTCCGCCTGCTGCTCCAGGGCCGCTGCTATTTGTTGCTCTGGGATCTCCGTTACCCGCCCGGCGGGGATTTCCGACATCTGCTGCGCAGCAATTCCCTCCACTCGTTGCTCGGGGACTCTCCTTGTTGGAGCTTCACATACTTCTTCACCTACCCCGGTTTGTTGCTCCACACGTGGGTTGCGCGGAGGCCCTTTCGTGCTCGGCAGAGGGTTCGTGAGAATCTCGTTGTCATTAGACCAATCGAACACCATGGTTCTTCGTGTTCGATTGGACTGGTCATCATCCAGAGAGATCCTACCTGGTTTGTGGGGAGTAGTCGCTGCTGTTTTCCTCTTCTTCTAGGCCGACTCATCTTCCGTCGGCCTCTTCCCCCTAGTTTTCACCGACACCGGGGGAGGACTCTCCGTCCGACCAGTGTCCATTTCTCCGGATTCCAAGGAGGCACCGACGGATCTTTCTTCAATTTGAACACATCGTCGTGCATCTACTGACGGCGGCCAATCGTTTCTCGGCACGCCCGAGAAATACACCGCCCTGTCCTGCGAATGGATCTTCACATGAGTAGGATCAGTTTATTGCTCGGTAGTATAAATAAACTTCTTGGAAACATATAGTTAGGACATTCACCTGAGGAGGTAGATTCTTGCAATTGAAGGGCTTCGTGTACTCTGAAAGCCTGAAGGAGGATAGCGGAGCGAATAGCTCGGCAGTTCGCTCTTTGATGTCGCTCCTAGACATTATTTCTAGCCTCTCTCGAGTACCGTCGGTCTCCCCTTTGAATTCAAAGCCTGGATGCGCCCTCTCTTTATAGGGTTGTATGCAATGCACTATGAAGCACGCCGCTACAAATCTACCATTGGTCTTCACGCCCTTTATCAAGCCGAGGAGTTCATTTACTTGCTCCATGTCGTCCTTGCTTGGCAGCTCTGACCAACTCCTCTGGCTTTCTGGGATGTGGTCGGTGTTACAACGCACTGCTGGGTGGCTTTGTCTCATGTAGAACCATCTGGTGTTCCACCCCTTCAGCGACATGTTCAACGGTATGGTAAGATATTCACTCGCCATACCATCTTGAAGCTGGAGATACACCCCGCCAACCACCTTGGAACCAGCACCACCTCTCTTCTTTAGCCAGAATAGGTGACGGAATAGATTGAAGTGGGGTCGAATGCCTAGGTATGCCTCACAAAAGTGGATGAAGATAGAGATGTGCAGAATGGTATTGGGGTGGAGATTGCACAGAGTAACCCCCAGAGCTCCAACAGATCCTTCAGAAATGGGTGAACAGGAAACCCTAACCCGCGCCAGAAATAGTCTTCGAATACCACTGCTTCGTTAGTGTGAGGCATGGGAAAGGACTCACCAAGAGTCGGCCGCCATCCGGTGGTCGCATGGTCTAGGAGAACGTCAGCTTCCACCAATCGGTTTAGCTCATCTTCTCCTATTCATGATGGCACCCACTCCTCATCGCATCGGGCCACGGCGTCGACCTTCTTGGGACTCGTCTTCTTCGGTTTCATAGCTCCTCTCTTCGGTGCCATAATGAGGACATCGCCAAGATGGAGTCGAGGACGACTCCAATTCGAGAAGGGGAGGATGATGAGGACATCGCCACACTGGACACACCGACGCCATGGTCTTCCCCAAATTGCAATTCGTTTCCAACTCAGCTGCCACGTCGTCCTCGGATTTAGCAGACACGTCGTCACTGTTTCGGTCATAACTTCCTCATACGACATCGAAACGGGCCGTTCTTGGATGCGTTGGAAAGGGGACGACGATGCCGTCGTTTTGGATCTGGTCCCAGCTCCAGAAGGTCCGTGGATCATTCTGTGTGACCACGGCAAGGTGCTGCGTCACCTATTTGGGCCAACTTGGCCATGTATCGTGTCGGGCCTTAAGCCCAAGTTGTGGGCGCCCAACCCCTGGCCGTCCCCAACCCTAGGTCGAGTCTTAGACTATAAACATAGCCGCCGCCGCTACTACACAATTGGGTTTTGTTTAGAGTTTAGTTTTCCATCGAGAAACTGAATCGTTCATTGTAACTGTGGTGACAAATCCTTTTACAGTGATCCAGGGCCCCCATTCTTGATCTCCTCCACTGTGTCGATTAGTCCTTTGGAACCGAGTTCTTGAACCCTCTATTCATATTCGCGTCATTCATATTTGCAATTTCAGATTGCGTGTTTTACCTTCTTGCTTGTGCTCTTCGATTCGCTTGCAGGAAAAGCCTTCTTGGCGAGGTCAATCAAGTTGTGCTTGGTTGATAACCAACGGAGCAGTGGTGTAACGGTTGCAGGGTTCGAATCATGTCTGATTTGAAGCCGGATCGCCAACGTCGAGATCTCCACAAATCGAACTTACCGGCTACCTCTCGGAAGATCAGGCCTGTACTCATCAATTGGTATCAGATATTTCAGGTTTACCGCGAGGTATAATCTCGTTTGCCTTAGATTCATATTTGTTCATTACCTAGAGTCCACGAAAAGCCCAAAAATATTTCAATTTCCGCTGTCCTATCGCCCTTTGTGCCTTTGCAATTTCGTTTCAGATTCGTGTTGTTGAGTTTGTGTCCGTGGTCGAGTCTTGTTGCTGGTTTAGGATTGTGTTCGTGGTCGTAGTTCAATCGCCCGTTGCTGTGATTTTGTTTTCCGCCGCTATCCCATCCACCGTTCCCAAACAACAAGTCGAAGCCACCACATTACTCGACTTGCCCCCTAGCCGCCTTGTGTAACTTCTCGTCGCCGCGCAAACCCTAGATAGGTTGCCAGCCGCTCTTATTTTGCCTGCATCGCAGCCCTCCTTACATCATCAGGCGAATACCTACTGCTGTGATCGGTGTTAGAGTTTAGGGACGCTTTGCCCTAACTGCCGCCGCCGTGTTGTGCCTCCCGGAAAACATACCTTGAGATACCTTCGGTAAAACAGGCATAACTTTTCGCTCGTTTATCAGAAAAATCTGAAATTTTTTGTGCAGCTTCTTGACACCATTTGGACCCGACCCAAACTCGGCTTTGCCCTGTTTGGTTTCATCAAAATTGCCAAAAAAATTTGGGAAAATAAAGAAAAAAAATTGTCAAAGTTTTTACACGCTTTTCAGAGAACGTGCTGAATTTCTGTAGACCACATCCCACCTCAGTTGTTGGTGCCAATTTTTGTGGTTGCATCTTTTGTGATCCTTGTTCAGAGAAAAGTATAAAAAAATAGTAAAAAAAAGTTTGTTTCCTACTAGTGCCTTTTGGGAAAATCCGGGAAAAATTCAGGAAAAAGGAGAAATCCGGGCTATTTGCTTGTTCTATGAGTTCTTTCGATCGTCCTTTGTTTTCACCTTGTTGCGCTACGTCTCGACACGTCTTAGCCAGCAACTGTGATTTGTACTTTGGATCCAGGTTGAACAATCGCTACTCTGCACTCGTTAATTGCTAATCCTTGCTGTCATATTGTGTGCCTACCCATAGCTCCACATATTCTTCTGTCAGCACAGGTTCATCTTGCAACTGTTACCCACGCTCAACAACAGATTGCTTCGCCACTTTGGTTTTGCTCCCGTTTGGCGTTGGTAAGAATACAGGCAAGACGGTGGTAAGCCGCTTATGATTTTGCATTCCACTTTCACCACCACCACTTGTTTCCTTTTAGTTGATAGGGATAATACTTTGGTGTTGTCTTTTTCTATCTTCTAACCATGGCAGGAACTCCAACGGACTTCAATGAGTGCGTGTCCAAGGGCGAGCTTGCAACGTTCATGACTGAACAACGCAATCTTATGACCGAGCTGACGCGCAACGTGAACAATCTGATCACCCGCATTGAATAGCTTGAGCAACGCCCTCCACCTTATCGTGCTGATGATGAAGATGCTGGTGATGAAGATGCATATGCTGACGGTGGTGCCCGTCGCCGCCTCAACTTCAATCGTCGCGGTATGGCAGGTAATAATCATGGTAATAATGATCCTTTTGCTAAAATTAAATTTAGTCTACCACCTTTTGCTGGTAATGTTGATCCAGAGGCATATTTAGATTGGGAGCTTGCTGTTCAACAAAAATTTGATTCTCATAATGTTCCTGCTGAGCATAGAGTTAGACTTGCTACTAGTGAGTTTACTAATTTTGCTTTGTTCTGGTGGAGTGATCTTTGCAATGCCAATAATGCTGCTGCTGTGCCTCAAACTTGGAATGTTTTAAAGCAACGTATGAAATCTCGTTTTGTTCCTCCTTATTACCAACGTGATTTACGTTTGAAACTACAAACTTTAAAACAAGGTGATAAAGGAGTAGAAGCATACTATCAAGAATTGCTTATTGGTTTAGCACGTTGTGGTATAAATGAAGATGATGATGATGCTAGTGCTAGATTTTTTGGTGGTTTAAACCATGATATACAGAACATACTTGATTACAAAGAATGGCGCAATTTTTCCCAATTGTATCATCTTGCTATTAAGGCCGAACGAGAAGTACAGGGACGCAAACAACACCAGCCTCTCAGGTCTAACAATGGGAGGAATTTTCAGCAGCGTTCCGAGCCAGAGACGCCCAAGCTTCCTGTTGCACCACAGCCATCTACACCTCCATTTTCTTCCGGGGTAAGTAAATTGTCTAATGTGCAGTTTCCACAGCTGAAGAAAGGTGGCACTCTGGGTGCTTCTACTAGCTCCTCCTCGTCCAGCTCTAAAATCATTTGCCACCGATGCAAAGGCATGGGACATGTCATGAAGGAATGCCCCAGTCGTCGCGCTTTCATTGCTACCGAGGATGGATATGTAAGTGCTAGTGATGTTGAAGATGATTTAGCCCTTGCTGCTAACATTGATGCAGATCCCATCGAGGGCGATCATGACAAGGAGGCCATCACAATTGACTCTGTGGCTGCTGCCGCAGACTACCCTAGCCTTCTTGTGCAGCGTGTGTTGAGTACACGTGTGGGTCATGAAGACGAGATGAAGATCCAATGCCACAATTTGTTCCACATGTATCTCATTGTGCAGGGTTGTCGTGTTCTCACTATCATTGATAGCGGGAGTTGCAACAACTTGGTGAGTTCAGATTTGGTTGACAAGCTTGGCTTGACCACATGACAACATTCGTATCCATATAAACTTCAATGGTTCAATAATAGTGGTAAGACTAAGGTAACTAAATCAGCACGCATTAGCTTTTTCACAGGCTCTTATCATGATACTGCTGATTTTGATGTTGTCCCTATGCAAGCTTGTTCCATTTTGTTAGGTCGCCCATGGGAATTTGATAATGATGCTTTACACCATGGTAGAACTAATACATACACTATCATACATAAGGACAAGAAAATTACATTGCTGCCTTTGTCTCCTACGGATATTATTAAACATGCTAATGAGATAAAAAATAAACCTCCAACAGACATTGCTAAAAATAATGGGATTAAGTTAAAAGGAGGTGCTTTTCTTGCTACAACTCCTGCTACTGCTGAGTTATGTGATAATCCTGATGCACCATGTTATACTATGTTTTGTCAACCTTGTATGTCTGGTGCATTGCCTGCTGTCACTAACCTTTTGCAGGAGTTCGCTAATGATGGGATGGAGTCGAGGACGAGTCCAATTCTACAAGGAGGGGATAATGAGGACATCGCCAAGATGGAGTCGAGGACGACTCCAATTCGAGAAGGGGAGGATGATGAGGACATCGCCACACTGGACACACCGATGCCATGGTCTTCCCCAAGCTGCAATTCGTTTCCAACTCAGCTGTCACGTCGTCCTCGGATTCAGCAGACACGTCATCACTGTTTCGGTCATAACTTCCTCATACGACATCGAAACGGGCCGTTCTTGGATGCGTTGGAAAGGGGACGACGATGCCGTCGTTTTGGATCTGGTCCCAGCTCCAGAAGGTCCGTGGATCATTCTGTGTGACCACGGCAAGGTGCTGTGTCACCTATTTGGGCCAACTTGGCCATGTATCGTGTCGGGCCTTAAGCCCAAGTTGTGGGCACCCAACCCCTGGCCGTCCCCAACCCTAGGTCGAGTCTTAGACTATAAACACAGCCGCAGCCGCTGCTACACAATTGGGTTTTGTTTAGAGTTTAGTTTTCCATCGAGAAACTGAATCGTTCATTGTAACCGTGGTGACAAATCCTTTTACAGTGATCCAGGGCCCCCGTTCTTGATCTCCTCCACTGTGTCGATTAGTCCTTTGGAACCGAGTTCTTGAACCCTCTATTCATATTCACGTCATTCATATTTGCAATTTCAGATTGCGTGTTTTACCTTCTTGCTTGTGCTCTTCGATTCACTTGCAGGAAAAGCCTTCTTGGCGAGGTCAATCAAGTTGTGCTTGGTTGATAACCAACGGAGCAGTGGTGTAACGGTTGCAGGGTTCGAATCGTGTCTGATTTGAAGCCGGATCGCCAACGTCGAGATCTCCACAAATCGAACTTACCGGCTACCTCTCGGAAGATCGGGCCTGTACTCATCATGCCATCTCTCAGATCTGGTTAGGTTTCGGCGGCGGAGGCAAATATGGTTGTGGATTCGGCGGCGAGAGAGATGAGAAGGAAGATGAAGTGGCAAAGGTGGGAATGGGGTCTGCGGCGGCACTATTATATAAGATTTTCCCCACTGTTTCGCATTCAAGGGTTTTTTGGGAACCGTTCCCGCAATCTATGCCGCTCCGATTTCTCTGATGCGGCAAATGGGCCATTACCTAGGCTTTTGCGCAACTGCAGCCCATGGCGCTCATTTATCCCGAGCCTTCAGTTGCTCCTCGCCAAAATTTCGCTGACTTTCCCGCCATTTATTGAGGCTAAGTAACTGACACTGTACAACCGTTACTCTAGTTTTTTTCCAAGATTTGATTTCTCCGATAACTCCGCCTGTAGCTTGGGGACTGGCGGCCTGCTCCGTTGGTCTTTGATTGTTTTTCTATTTCTAACCCTGGCACCACGTGACTACATCACCTACTATCAGGCTTAGGGACTAAGTGGGCACACTTCACCTTGCGGTGAATGTGCTTTGTTTTCTTTTTGGGTCATGCTCGGGGAGTGGCTGCCTGCTCGGCTGGTTTTCTACTATTCTTCAAGTTTCTGACCCTGGCACCACATGATTACATCATCTGCTGTTAGGCTCGAGGACTAAGTGGGCACACTTCACCTCGCGGTGAGTGTGTAGGATTTTTCTTGAAGATTACATGCCTATAGAGGAGGATTGATTCCTCCAACTTTGTTCGGACTCTAAGTGGGCACACTTGGTCCACTATGGAGAAATTTTTGTTTCTAAACTTGAGCTCCTTATACCCTTATGGCAAGTCATACTTGGGTCACTCTGGTCAGCGATGGTTCATGGTGCTCGGC
Organism: Miscanthus floridulus; assembly: GCF_019320115.1. Classification (NCBI taxonomy): domain Eukaryota; kingdom Viridiplantae; phylum Streptophyta; class Magnoliopsida; order Poales; family Poaceae; genus Miscanthus; species Miscanthus floridulus. The sequence goes on from NC_089583.1 coordinate 18,723,659, forward strand.
GATAGGTCACGCTGCTCGGCGATAGGTTATGCTGCTCGGTAATGGTTCACACTGCTAGGTGACGGTTCACGCAGCTCGGTAGTGCAGCATGGTGGTTGGACCATGAGCTTGACTGCTCGGTGTTATTCGCACCTGCTCGGACAAGCTCAAGATAGCGTTGCACAACGGGTACAAGGCGCTCGGGGACTAGCTGTGGGGTGTACAACCCTGGATACCCACGACAGACCACATGGGCTGCGCCCCTAGAGGTGGCCCAGCCCACAAGAAGAAGCCTTGCGAGGCACGACTCTGCTCGACGCCTTTTGCAAGACTTCGGGAAGATATCCTGAAGATACTACGAGATCTGTTAGGATATGTTTGATCCTACGATTCTTATAATTAGTTATTACTTTTTGGTTATCTCTCAGACCTAACCGACTTGTAACCCTGCCTCCCAGACTATATAAGGCGAGCAGGGACCTCCTCTAAAATCACGACATATCATACGATAGCTAATACAAACCAACAGACCACAGGAGTAAGCTATTACGTCATACTGACGACCTGAACCTGTCTAACTTGTGTGTCTCTGTTGCCTTCTTGTTCTTGATCTCGTGCTCCTCTGCCGATCAATCTACCTTCGTGGGATACCCCTTGGAGGACTGTCGACGATATTCTATTGACAAATGGCTTCTATGTTGTGGGATATCATAGTATCATGAGAAAGCAAGTATATTTGGCAAATGACAAAAGTGACATGAGTTGATGATTTTGGATTGATCTCAATAATGGCTTGCTTTGCTTGAACAAGAAGAGTTTGATAGTGGATTAGCTTTGATCAAGGATTGAAGAATGAGTCAAGAATGCATAAGTGAAGAAATACTAAGCAAAGGTTAAATGGCAAAGGACACAACTCATATTGGCTATAAGTCAGTCTCTATGTTGGTTTGCTTATATGGATAAAGATTCAGAAAATCACTTTGCATTGATTTGATCAAGCTAGAAGTATGAAGATAGATATTGATGTGAGTGTTGGGCATGTCAAGCCAAAATGAATACGATATAAGGAATCATGAATTGGCTTAACCACATTGATGTTGACTTATATACCTCAATCTATGTGAATCCAACTGAAGCTTGATTGATCTCAATATTCATATCTAGTAGATAGTCAAGCAAGGATCATAATATTAAAGAAATAGTTTTTCAATAGATGCTTAATATGATGTGGCTTGAGTATGGCTCAATAGAGTGAAGATAGCAAGGAAAGGGCTTTGAGGGACTAACTGAAGGTGAAGGGCAAGCGATGGCTTGAGGACCGAGGTACCATGGCTAAGGTGAAGAAGAGAGTACTTGCATTGAGTCGAGGAACTAATCAAGCTATGAGGAGTCATATTGTTTAAGGATCAAATCATTAGTGGAAGTTACTTGAAGCCATGGATTGAGCTCACTTGTGTTGAAATGGGTCAAGTCACATGCTCAAGGTATAATGGGAATGAGAACAATACATTCGATGGTGGAGCCCCCAATTATAAAAGGATGCGGGGACCAACTCAGAGGTGTTTAAATTCTTTGATATATTGAATTTGAGTTTAGAAAAAGTTGTACTATAAAGGGGGATACAATGCACAAGCTTTAATGTGCAACCAAGTGCTCATTTACCCACCAAATATCCTCACAACCTAGCCACTGCAACAAGCTTTTCATTCTTTGCTTAATTGGCTGCCTTGCTTGAGCGGCACTGCCGCTCTCCAAGCGGCACTGTCGCTCGAGCGGCACTGCCGTGACTTAAAGTGACCGTTGGGGCTGAGGGGGTATTTTATCTCTTCCTCATCCCCTCCAATGGTTATCTTGGCCATTCCCCTCCCAAGTGCGACCAGAGTAGCCCTCTCTCTCCCTCACTAACCATTGGAGCCCCTCAAGCTTCTCCCTTTGATTCCCTTGCAAATCCTTGAGAGTTTGAGCCTCCAAACTGTATTAGAGAGCTCACCAATCTGTTCTTCATATCCTAGAGCACTTGGTTCGTGTTCAAGCTGGTGGATTATGTTTGTTGCTCTTGGAGCTTGCTCCTAGCCAGCTAGAGCGTCGCCGGTAGAGCTTGCTAACTTATGTGGCAGCCCCAAGAGGTTTGTAATCACCCCAATCAGCAAGTGAAATCATCCCTCATCTCAAGAGTTCGTTCTCTTAACTTGAGAACAAGGATAAGGTTGAAAGAGACCAAAGCCTTAGTGGTGTCCTCAACAACATGGACATAGGCAAGCCTTAGTGGCGAGCTAAACTACGAGATAAATCGGTGTCTCACTTGTGTTATTATGATTTGCATTGCTATATTTGTGTTTGTGGTGATTCTAGGGTTTGGTCCTGATTTACTTGCTCATGCACTTCCACCAACATCCAGGTGGTGGAATAGGCTCTACACTACCCCAGGAACCTCAGTAATTTGCTCGATCTACTTTTCCTTGGTCAGTTTTTGAATTGTGCTTTCGCAGGTGTCTGTGCACACGGTAGTGCCGCGCGTGTGCCTGGCAATGCTACTCTGGAACTGACAATAGTTTTCGAGTTTTGTTTTAAACAGGCCTATTCACCCCCCTCTAGGCAACATCAAGGTCTTTTCAATTGGTATCAGAGTAAGGCTCTCATTTTTGGGCTTAACCGCCTTGAGAGACGATGTTGACAAGTGAGGAGGTATCTCTAGAGCTTTTACTTTTAGATGGTTTAAATTATGCATCTTGGTCCACTAGTGTCCTTACTGTTTTTAGGGACTTGGGTCCTCATATCGAGCGGATTGTAGATGTGAGCATTTCACCTCCTAGTGATGATTTGGCCATCTTATCTAGAGAGAAAGTGAAATGCTTACAACACAATGCTCAAGCTACTAATGTCTTATTTAGTGCTTTCAGTGAAGATGTTTTTTATGCCATCATATTTGGAGATGGTGAACCGCTTGATGATGCTCATCTCATTTGGACCACGCTCAAAGAAAAATATGACAAGTCCAAATGTGATGAGAAGTTGCTCTCATTGGAGGAACCACTTGAGGAGTGCTCAACTTCATTGACAAATGAAGAGCCTCAAGTGATTCTCCCAAAAGGCCTAAGTGATCACGGCACATCCACTTCCTCACCAAAATACGACTTAACGGAAGGCAATGAAATAGTTGGTGAGAACAATGTTTTTACATGTGGTACTTCTACTTCCTCTTGTTCTTGTGAGACTAACATTTTGAAGGAAGAAGAAGATTGTGATCGGTGGAGGCCAAATGATGAATCCACCTAACCAAGAAGCTCAACTCGTTATGCCACTCCTCATGTGGGTCTCATGGCAAAGAAAGAAAAGAATGTGGCAAGTGAGAGTGAGAGTGAGAGTGAGAGTGAAGATGAAAGTGATGATGATGAGTTCAATCAACACTTGGCATGTCTAAGCAAGAAAGACAAGTTGATGGTGCTCAAACTCATAGAGAAAATTCAAGAGCAAGAAGAAACACTTCATGGCCCAGAAGAGTTTCTCATCAACAAGATCAAATGCTTGGAGAAGTTGACCAAAAAGCATGAAAAGTTTAAGTGCTCTCATGCTAGTTTAGTCAAAAGGTATGAAAACTTGTCAATTGAGCAAACTCGTACTATTAACTCTCTATCTTGTGTTGTTAAATTAGAAGATGAGAATTATATGCTCAAGGACAAGGTGGAAAGGCTCACTAGCAAGAATGAGATCTTACAAGAAGATCATGATGAGCCCTTGTGCTCTCAAGAGAAGCTTATTGATTCTCACCTCATGCTAAAAATAGCTCATGAGGTTGTGGTAACATCAGTAAAATTGTACCAACCTCACACTCACAAGTGCACATGCACACAAGTTCCATATATTTTATCATGTGCTAACAATCGTTGCTCTCAAGCAAGCCAACCTTCCGTTGGGCATGTACTTATAGAAACTTGTGATGATTCCATTACAAAAGAAAATGAAGAGCTCAAGGAAGAGGTTGAGAGGCTACGAAGGGACTTGATTCAATGAAAGGGCAAGTGCAATGCTCAACCTTCTCAAGATAACCATGAAGACATGATGAAGAAGCTTGAGAAGGAATCAACCGAAGCATGCATCAAGCCCCATCAAGAAGGTCACAAGTCCAATAGTGGCAAAGTCAGGGGACAATTTGAAGAAGTGCAATCTATTCAAAATGCAGCATTTCAACTCAAGGCTACAGAGGTTCCAAGATGCGGTAGTGCCGCATCCTAGTCCGCTAGTGCCGCACCTAGGCAGAACAGCAAATCTCCCAAGGCCACCAAGGTGCAACTTCAACCAAAGAAGACTCTCATCACTTGCTTCAGGTGCAAGAAGGAGGGTCACCATGTAAGAGATTGCTCCTTGAAGAAAGAAAACAAAGTGTCGGGTTCATAAACCTAGGGTCCCTCATGGACCAGCTTCCCACCTAAGGTATGGCCCAACAAACAATATCGCGAACGACGCGCAAACTCCTGGGCTAGCCCAAAAACCTAAATGACAGGCCAGAAGGGCAATCCAATCTCCGACCAAAAGGCCTTGCTAAGGCAGAACAAATGCTCACTTCTGACTCTGGCCTGACTCTCCGACCGGAAGGCCTGGCCAAAGAGGAACAACGCTTGCTTCCAACTCCAGCCAGTCTCTCTGACTAGAAGGCCTGGCCAAATATCGTTTTTACTCCGACCTGTGTCTCTGGTCAGGGATGCACCGAACCCCTGCTCACAGCTCTTCTCTAACTAGCACAATCAGAGCTGACTAGGACAAACCAACCGAAGACGCTCGCTCGGTAAGGACCAGGAAACAGACGGAGAAAGTAAGGCAGGGCACTCAAGTCAATCGCAATACCAAGGACCGTACCCTGTATATCTACAGGACAGTACTCTACAACCTTCCTGGCTTGACAGAACCCAAGCAGTATTGTAGGCACTAATATTTTCCCTACAGTGTTGTGGGCGCCATCAACTCCCATACCAGACAAACACGGTAAGGCTCCCCCCATATGCCTTTGGGCATCAATAGTGTTGTGGGTGCTGGTATTTACCATACCAGACAAACATGGTAAAACCCCCTACATGCCTCTGGACATCAACAATATGGCAGGCACTAACGTCTGCCATACCAGAAGAAGACGACGCAACCTCCCATGTGCATCTAACATTAAACAGTATTGTGGGCGCCTACCATTATCTGGTACCCGCCAATGTGGGCAACAAGACTTAGTAGATATGTACTCTCTCTCCCCCCTTGTAAGGTCGTCCCCTTCATCTATAAAAGGGGATGCACCCCTTCCCAATAAAGAGATCCCTCAGTTCACTTACATCGATTCATCTTATGTAGCTTTAGACACTCTAAAGCTATATAGAGCGCACGCTCGAACAGATAGCACATATCAGAGCTCCCGTCAATCTTGGCCCTACAAACCAGAGTCCGACCGGACCTCTTGTACCCCCCATCTTTCTCCCTTCCATTTGTAACCCCACAGCAAACTTCGAGAACCTAGGCTCAGGAATAAAGTCACCGATCAACTCAAAATAGACGTAGGGCACATTGCCTGAACCAGTATAAAACCTATATCATTGAGTGTTAGGCCACCTCCGATCACAACGTACAGCAAAACTACAAAAATTTATATGTTGGTCACTTTTTGCACCGACAGTTGGCGCCGTCCGTGGGGAAGACGCTGTATGTTCACACTTTTGGTTATCGGATGACCCACTTTTCCGCCACCTTCGCCATGGTGGGCTCAAGCGATATGACTCGCTTTGGCTCACTAGAGTTTCCCACACTCCCACCTATTGGGATGTGGGTTCCACCCATCTTCGAGCCATCCTAGGCCTTCCTCTTCAGAAGCCTAGACTTCATCGCCGACCGGCTTGGCATACTACACCTCCGTGAGGAGGCACTTGTTGCGGCACCCATCGGAGGGGCACCCTCCATCGGCTCCGGAACACCTGATGACTTCAACGATGAGGCGCCTGTGCTTCAACCTGAGCAAACTCTATGCTCAAACCATACTATGAGTGATGTAGATAATGTTATTTACTCGCTATTTACTATTTCCCACCGATTATCCGGAGGGACCACATTGTCCGCACCACAACCGCCGCACGACCGATTCCCCTACGACCTTGCATCTCGTGCGGACGCATATGCTCGGGGGATCTGAAGGACACTAGTGCCACTCCCTCTCACATTTGAATTCATGGGAATGGTGAGCTATTCTCCCACCACTTTCCATGAACTCCTCGATGATGAGGTTGAGAGCGATGACTCCAACATCGGCGATGTGGCACCTAGCCACCATCCTTCCTAGGAGTGCACTATGGTAGATGCTCCGGGATAGCCACCGATGGTAGCTAAGTTCTTGCAGACTCACACCCCTCCAAACCCTTATGTAGGGGCCCTCACACTCACACAAGACCATGCATGAGGACCTACGACAACGGTGGTAGAACCAGCCGCTGCCTTCGTCGGTGCGCTTGGTGCAGCACGTTGCACCCCATGCGCGTGACCCAGTGAGCGGCGCCTAGGGTCATGCCCACTAGGTCCAGCGCGACATCATGAATGAGGGGAACAACCCCCCATAGTTTGCTCGGGCTAGCCAAAACATCACCGCTGCGGCAATGCTTCTATGCAGCGTTCCCGAGCCCGTCGACCCCTAGGAGTGGGCAATCCACCAGAACCTCCGGGCGCTGGTGGAAGCCACCGCCGTTCAATAGGCGGAAAGCTCTGCATTGCGAGTCTGACTCATGCCCTCTCTCCCCATGAGGGGAGTGAGGACGCACCAGATGGATCACTCCATCCGTTCACCACTACAGTCTCCAAGCATGGCATAGGAGGCCGTGGCTCTACCGTGGTCTGACCTGGCGCCTGCTCCACACCGAATGTCGGTATGCGAATGGCTTGGTCCACACTAAGACGCTCGCAGCATCATCAGCAATGGCATCAGGCCTAGCATGATGATGACATCCATCGGGCGGCGATGAGGGCAGGCGCCACGAGCCCTAGCCGAACCATCGAGGGGAGTGGTGAAACGCGCCCTAGGCATGGTCGCTGGCTAGACGACCGGAGTCCCAGCCCGGATGGCCTAGGACCATGGGCCTTTGGCCGACGTATCTGGAGAGCGTCGTTCCCATAGCACTTCCGACCGCTCACCAACATCGCCAAGTACACCGAGGAGACAAACCCCGGTATTTGGCTCGAAGATTTCTAGCTCATGTGCCGAGCTAGAGGGGTGGATGATGCCCTTTTCATCATTCAATATCTCCCCATCTACGTGGGGGACATGTTTGGGCGTGGCTTGAATTCCTCCCGCACGACAGCATCTGCGACTGGGCGGACCTCAAGAGGGTCTTTGTTGGAAATTTCCAGGGGACATATGTCCACCCTGGTAACTCTTGGGACCTCAAGAGCTACTAGCAGGAGCCTAGCGAGTCCCTATAGGATTACATCCACTGGTTCTCCCAACGATGCAACTTTCTCCCTAATGTCATCAACGCAGACATCATCAGCGCATTCCACTCCTAGACAACCTATGAGTCCCTGATCCACAAGCTTGGCTGCCTAAAGCCCTGTACCACCCGTGACCTACTCGACATCGCCACTAACCATGCCTCCGGTGAGGAGGCAGTCGGAGCAGTCTTCAATGGAGGCCGGGACAAAGGCAAGGCCAAGCGTGGGGACCAAGATGAGGGCCCCTCCACATAGAGGGGCAAGAAGAACAAAAAGGATCAGCGCTGGCCGGACAACACTGTGTTGGTCGCCGTAGCTAATCGCGTGGGCAAGCAGCCCCAGCAGAGCCTGCCTGACCACATCAACAAGCTCATGGATAGCTTGTGCACCAACCACGCCTACCCCGTCAAACACCTCTACAAGGACTGTGAGCTCCTCAAACATTTTCTACGATAGGCTGGCGGGACGAAATAAGGAGACGGAAAAGATGCGATAACCAAGAAAGGAGGTGCGGCAGGCAAGGACGGGGATAGCTTCCCCGACCCCAAGGAATGCATCATGATCTTCGGGGGATCCGATGCCATCTACTCCAAGCGGCAGCACAAGGTACGTTATAGAGAGGCATGCGCTGTCGAGACGGCCATCCCCTCCTTCCTTAGCAGGCCAGAATCTCTGATCACCTTTGATCAGAGGGACCATCCCTCCCATGTCGCCAGACCAGGATGCTACCCGCTCATCATCGACCCCATCATCCGCAAGAAGCGCCTCACTAAGGTGCTGATGGACGGAGGCAGCGCCCTCAACATCCTCTACGTCGACACCCTCGACGCCATATGCATCCCCCGGTCAGAACTCCACCCAGGCGGCTCTCCCTTCCACGGTGTGATCCCAGGAACGTAGGCATACCCGCTCAGGTAGATTGACCTGCCCATCACATTTGGCAGCTGAGCCAACTTCCGCTCGGAGGTCCTTACCTTCAAAGTGGCGGACTTCCCGGGGTCCTACCACGCCATCTTGGGGTGGCCATGCTACGCCAAATTCATGGCGATCCCCAACTACACCTACCTCAAGCTGAAGATGCCGGGACCGAACAGCATCATCACCGTGGGCAGCGCCTTCTCGCATGCCTTCATGTGCGACCATGAGCATTTCAAGCTCATCACCACGATCATCAACTCGTCTAAGCTCCCATAGCTTAGGGAGTCATCGACCCCAGTAGTCCCGGACTACAACAAACCAACCTCCTCGATGGCCTTCCGTCCACTCAAGGAAACCAAGGCGGTGGGGATCGAGCCCACTGACCCAACCAAAATGGTGCGGATTGGGACCTAGCTCCTATCCAAATAGGAATGCGAGCTCGTCGACTTCCTATGCGCCAATCGCGATGTCTTCACGAGGAAGCCATCTGACATGCTGGGCATACCGCAGGACATCACTGAGCACGCACTGCGCCTCATCTCGGGCTCAAAGGCCGCTAAACAACGCCTACGTCGCTTCGACGACGAGAAGCGTAGGGCCATAGGTGAAGAGATCACCAAACTCCTGGCAGCCGAATTCATCAGAGAGGTACTCCACTTTGGCTGGCTTACCAATCCTATTCTTGTTAAAAAGAAGACCGAGAAATAGAGAATGTGCGTTAATTATGCTGGCCTCAACAAAGCGTGTCCAAAGGATCACTTTCCTTTGCCACGCATAGACCAGATAGTCGACTCCACCTCGGGTTATGAGATCCTCTCCTTTCTAGATGCCTACTCAGGCTATCACCAGATCATGATAAAAGAGTCTGATCAGCTCACAACCTTGTTTATCACCCCGTATGGTTTGTACTGCTATGTAACCATGCCTTTCGTCCTAAAGAACGTTGGCACCACCTACCAAAGGTGCATGCAACAATGCTTCACCGACCAAATCGACCCGCTCATTCAGCCTGATCAAGCCGAGCGGTCGTAACCAACAATCGTCGTCTATGTTGATGACATAGTGGTCAAAACGGCTCAAGATTATGACCTAATCGCAAACTTGGCCGCAACGTTCATGAACCTTCAAAGGTTCAACATTAGATTGAATCTCGAGAAATGTGTTTTTGGGGTTCCAAAAGGGAAGCTGCTAGGATACAGTGTGTCCAAGCACGACATCGAGGCCAACCCCAAAAAGATCACGGCCATCTCCAACATGGGCCCTATACGCAACATCAAGGGCATACAAAGGCTCACTGGTTGTCTAGCTACCCTGAGCCGATTCATCTCTTGACTCGGTGAACGAGGGATGACACTCTATAAGCTCCTCAAAAAGACGGACACCTTTGTCTGGATAGAGGAAGCTCAGTAGGCTCTAGAGAGCCTCAAAATGTCCCTGACATTGGCCCCAATCCTCATCGCTCCCAAACGAGGAGAACCCCTCCTCCTCTATGTCATGGCAAGCAACCATGGGTGAGCGCCGCCCTGGTCGTCGAAAGGGAGGAGCTGGGACACCACCTTAAGGTCTAGCGGCCCATATACTTCTTTGGGGAGGTACTCACCGACCCCAAGGTCTAGTACCCCAAGGTGCAGAAACTCCTATATGCCGTGCTAATGGCAACCCGGAAGCTCCTGCACTACTTCACCGACCACGAAGTCACGGTCGTCACTTCATACCCTCTCGGGGATATCATCCGCAACCGTGACACCACGGGACAGATCTCCAAGTGGGCACTCAAACTCATGGGCCATGACATTAGGTATATCCCCCGTACCGCTATTAAATCTTAGGCTCTCACAGATTTTGTCGCCAAATGGATGGAGGTGCAGCTACCGACCCTGGACGTCACCCACAAGTACTGGACAATGTACTTCGATAGGTCCATAATGGCGCCTGGCTCGGGGGCTAGAGTGGTTATGATCTCCCTGGATGGGAGTAGGCTCCGCTACACCATCGACCTCCATTTCTCGGCCTCAAACAACACCATGGAATACGAGGCCCTCATCAATGGGTTGTGCATCGCCATTGAGCTCAACACTATGTGACTCTATGTCCGTGACAACTCAGAGTTGGTCGTTTACCAGGTCATGAAGGAGTCCTCCTGCAAAAGCCCCCTCATGGTAGCATAGTGTAACACCCTAGGTGTTTGGCTTCCACTAATTGCATGTCATTTCATAAGCATGTGCATTATCTATATCATCATGTCATTAACATTGAAACATACATCTGCAACATTTGAAATTGTATGTGTTTCGTACTTGAGTGCTTATGAATGATAGTAGTGCAACATGTGAATGTTACATGAAATTCTTATACCATGAAACATGGCAACATGGTAGTAATGTGACAAGTGTAGGATAACAACAAGTCATGCAACATGTGAAACATCATATTGAAACATATGTATGAATTACTTGTTTTTATTTTCTGTATCACATGTGATCCTTAGAAGTGGTATAACAATTTTGTAAATTGGTTGATCATGGTCTAATACACCCTAACTACATTTAGTTTACTTGTTGGAACAATGTTCATGTAGGTCAAAATGACAAAATTACCCTTGAGTGAAGATTTGACTAGAATTGACCATAAGAGTCTCATTGTTTGACTGTTTAAAAAGTGCAACTTAGAGACTTTGCATGGCTGTGCACTCTTTACAAAAGTTGTAGCAAATTTATCAAGGAACAAAAGTTGTTTTATAGCTAACTCATGAAAATGCTTAGAACATGCTCAAACTTGGCCCACAAATCAGAAGTACATGCTGATTCATACTCAGCAAATTTTTCTAAGTCCTAACGTGCAGTACAGTTTCGTGTACCCATGTTTGGAGCCGTGTATCTCCCTAACTGGGCCACACCAGCTTGAGCGTTAGTGGAAAGAGTTGTAGTTCATGGATAGATGAACAACTTTGTTAACTACATCCTAGCCTAGATCACTACAGATCAGGAAATAATCCTTGTCAAAGTATCGCTGTCAGGCTTAGAAGGGAACACTGAATCGCGTTTGTTTCAGAAAACGGTCAGTCACCGTGGCCGACCGGGTTCAGAAAGCGCCGGACGCGTGTGCGCCGCGCGTCGACGGCCGGCTGACCGCGCTGGCCACGCGCCGTGCACCTCCTGGCGTCGCAGCCGCGTCTTGAGCACCCCGCGCGCCTGTCCGACGCACCCGCCTCCCCATTTCGTTTTCCTCTCCTCCCACAGAACGCAGCGACGCGCGAGCTCGGCCGTCCGCCATTGCGGACCAAGCATCGCCGCTGCCGTACGAGCAAACCACCGCGAAAACGCGTTGCCCCGTCCGCCTGCAGCCTCGCCGTGACTTCCTCCACCTCCTCCACCTTTGAGCCGGGTCGGTTGAGCCTCGGTAAGAGCGCATTGCCGTTTTTCCCCCACCGCGGCCATGGCGGGAGCTCGCCGGAGTTGGCGCTCCACGCGGCCAGCTGCCCTCGCGCCGCTCCCATTCCTTCCTCGGCCGCGCGCTAGGTCATAGGAGCACCACTGATGCTTGTAGGGTCACCGCTAGGAGCTGGGTCGTCGTCGGTCCACCGGAGCCGGCCGTGCCGTGGCCGTGCGCCGCCGTGTCAGTCGCCGACCCTGCTAGCCACCACCATAGCACCGATTGAGGTCACCAATAGATGCGCATGTTCAAAGCGAATGTCGTAGCGTAGATGGTCTCGCCGGAGGAGCCACCGGCGGCGAGCTACGCCACCGACCGACGCTCCTCCCCTGTTTCGCTCACTGCCGAGCGGGCCCTCCCTGTCAGCCGTCGCGGCTCAGGCGGGAGTCCAGCTCTGGGCCGTGCCGTGTCTTGGGCCGCCGTTACGTGGGCTGGCCCAGCTGTGGCCGAGCTGTTTCTCCGATTTTGTTTATTTATTTATTTCACAGATTTATGTATATCTTGAAAAATATGTAGCTCCTAGTATATAGATCCAAATGCTATGGTTCTAATTTTGTTGGGTTCCTGGTCATGTCTAGTATTTAACAAAAATATTATATGGGCACTTGTTTTAGAAATTTTTGATGATTTAAATAGGACTTTGAAATGTGTTTTTAGGAGCATGCAAACTTGTTTGAATTTTATCTTGAGTTTCTGTGGTCCAAAAATTATGAAATTTTGTGGGTCCTCTATTTAGGTTTATTAGAAGCTCTGGTAAAAATTTCAGAGCTAGTGCATGTGTAGTTGTTAAGATATAGAATTTCCTTTTATTAATAGGTGGATCTTGTGTGAATTTTCATAATTTTTCTATAGATCCAGTGAAGGTGAAATTTTATGGGTACTATTATTATGCTATAATGATGCTAGGAAAAATGTGAAATCTGTTGCTTGACACTTTTCATTAGGATTTCTTAATTATGCCATTTTAAGCTAGTATGCCTTATCATTTTTGTGTAGACTGTTCTACTTACTCAATGGCTTTGAAATCTTTATGGTAGTCTATGTGAAGCATGAGATAGCTACTGTAATTTTTGTAGATTTTTATAAATAGTTTTACTATATATTGCTTTAATCACCTAATTAATTAAATAAATTAGAAAAAGGTATTAAATAATTTATTTAGAAGTTGGCACTATACTTTCTAGTGTTCCTCTGGTGTGTGAAACAAGTTGGTTAACTTGGTTTGGTCAAATTAGGCTTTTGTACCATCATTAAATAATTAAATTAGCAACCCTGTCATTGCGGGACAGATTCTAGGTCTACTGGAATTGGATTCAGTCAACTTCAGAATCATGCTTTGATGTTTACAAATAAATTGTAGGGAATTTCATAAGCTTTCCAGAATGTCCTCTTGCAAGTCATTTGGAGTTATAGAACTCTGGTTATGATAGAATTAAGTGACTACTTGTTGCATACGAAGTTTTAACTGTTATTTTAAGTATGTCTTTACTATCCTAAGTTCATGGTACTGTTCCTAGGTGTTAGGCCTTTAACTGAAGATGAGCATCTTTATCTTAGGTTATGCAAGCTAGGTAAGTTGCTCTTGTTATTTAAGTTAAGTTGGATACATGCTTAAAGTGATTTGAATAGAGCTAAGTACTCGGTAAACGAGTGTCCAGTAATACTTTCGTAAACACTTACTACGATCCATTCATCATGAGCATCATGTCATACCTTATGCATCCATGGTATTTATCTTTTGCATCGGCATGCAATAGGTGTACCGGAAGGAGTGACCCTGCTGGAATTCGAGGAACTGAACGAGCAGCAGCAGCCGACACCGGAGATTCAGGAGGAGCAGCCTTCAGGAGAAGTGCCAGACGAGGTCGCCGTTGAGTGCCCTGACCACCATCCTTGCAACTTTGTGAAAGGCAAGCCCCGGAGCATATTAAGCCTCCTATTTTCCGAACTGCAGTTACAGTATTATTATTACTTATATTGTTGCATTAAGTTTAGGTGTTGGATGCAAACACTTGCTGCATTGGTTACCATTCCTTGTCCAGATATTGTTACCCTGAATCCTATATAGCTCAGGCTCGAGTAGTGCTTAGCCCTGCTTAAACTCGGTAGAAGTCGGGTGATTTCCTGTCACCTGCGAGATATAGGATGATACATGTGGCACGGTTGGCTATATTTGCTATCGTGGAAAAGAACCAGTCTTAATTTGAAATGAAGACCGGACGGAGGCTTGCCGGTTTGCAGTGACTCCGTCTGTGTCGATTAAGGACTGGATCTTGGAGCCTTTCCTGTTCATGTTGAACGCATGCCTCTCTCTTAGTTGGCCGGGTCTGGAGACCGACCACGAAGCCGAGTAGCTCACCTCAGGCCGGGAGTCGATAAGTATAAAGTGCGCCTCGGAAGGGAGCCGTAGGCGTGAGTCCAAGGGCAGGTGATTTAAAAGTCCTGGTCGTCCTGGCAGAAGGGTAATCCCTGAGAGTGCTGGCGCTGATCGAACCCGCGAATTTGGTTCCTGAGATGTCCCAAAGGTGACCCACGGCTACTCTTGCAAAGTATGCCAGGGTGAGGGTTAGGAATATCCCCTCAGCTAAGTTGTAATTCGATTCGAATCGCCGTCTCTCCCGGTTAGTGAGAACTTGACGGGCTTATCTCCAATGTAGATACACTTAATAACATAATGGTTCGGAAATGATGATATGATGATGACAGCCTTATTATACCTGCTATGGTTAATATTGTTTGCTCCTAATAAGTGAGTGCTCTAGTACAGGTGCTAATCTAGTAGACAGGTAAATCATGATAAGCTTGATGCTAAGTTTAAATGGGTTATTATAATCTTAAGCTCTTTTATGCAACTGTGTCAAGCTAGTCCACCTGAAAAGCCTTGCATGATCCTTGGTGTCTTTTATTTCTGTTGTCGGGTAAGTCTAGCTGAGTACCTTCTCGTACTCAGGGTTTATTTCCCACCTGTTGCAGATGACCAGTTCTACTTTGGTTGCTGCAAGTACTGCCTTCTCCCTGCTGGGGATGAAGACTAGACCGTTGGGCGCGGTTTCTACTAGTTCTCGTACCTGATAATGCTTTTGTGGGACATGACTCTGATCTTGGCAATGTATTTGAAAACTATGATGTTTTGTACTAAACTATGTTGCTTCCGCACACTCAAACTTGGTTTGTAATATTCTATTTCAACTCTGATGGATGTAATCCGAATGCTACTTATGAAATGTTGTAACAGATGATGTGTTGTGTTGAATCATTACGATCTTGGTTTGTATGTCGAGAGTTGGTTGAAATCCTTCGTGATTTCCGGACTACCGGGATTATGGGAGCTTAAGTACAGGAATTTGATCGCTTCGGTGATTGTTTTTGTACTTACGTTCTTATGATTTGGTCGGTTCTGTTACAGCTGGTATCAGAGCAAGATTTGACACTAAACAAGTCATTTGTGTATTTAAAACAAAAGTATTTGGAAAATCCCTAATTAAATACTAAGTATTGCCAGTGGTCATATCCCTTATGCCCAAATAAGGACTCTTAGGTGGCTTATTAAAGTACTAACTTGGGGGTTCCTGCTTGTTTCTGTTTCGTCGTCCATACGGCGTGCTATTGTATGGATGCCATCCGCTTGGGTGGTAATGTATGGATCAAAATACCTCTACGCTTGGGTAAGTGTGAGTTGTGAGAGCATGACCGTCCAACTGTCGGTCTAGGGGAGAGTAGTTGTGGTTGCTCGCATACTTACATGTTTAACCATGTATTTATGAGAGTACTTAATTGTGGGTATCTCTGACGGGTAGCTGTGATACTAGAGTATATACATCAAGGGGTGTATGTATGAAAGTATTTAGTGTACTGCTTGCTTTTATACTTTTTGGGAAATTATTGGGCTGAAATGAAATCTTCTGCAGGTACACTAACAACGTATCGTTGTAGATCGACTAGCTACCGTATATGAGAGAACGTATGTATGCCACCGTATATTTAGCTAGCCTTTAAATTTTTCTAGGTTTGTGAGGACGTACGGATCGTGCATGCATCATGTTCAAGCATACATGGCATTTCTTGCATTACTCCCTCCTTTAAAATTGATGGTCCCGAATAATTAAATTTCGCATCCCTGAAATGATTCTCCCCTTACGTTGTAACTTTTTGCTACAGATGGCGCGCACGAAACGCACTGCTCGCAAGTCCGCTGGAGGTAGGGCGCCTCGTCACCGTTTAGCTCCTCGTGAGCCCCGTCCTGAGCCTACTGAGGCGGAAAGGCTGAGGGCAGAGCTGGCACAGGTGACCGCTGAAAGGACTGCAGTTCAGCAGCGTTTGGAGCGAGTCACGCAAGAACGGGATCAAGAGAACCTAGAGGTTCAGAGGTTGACAATTGCTCACCGTAACTGTGAGCGTATGTTGGTTCACATGCTGAACCAACGGAATGAAGCCTGGCACGAGGAGAATGTGTTGAGAGCAAGGCAGGTTGAGTTAGAGCAGCAGTTGGCAGCTGCAGAAGAGTACAATGACAATCTCCATGAGGAGGTTCACCTACTGCATAATCAACTTCACCCTATCCTGCCACCAGATGATGAGAATGAGATGGGTTCTGGTGTCATCATGGCTGAAGGTGATGATGACATGGAAGTCAATGGACCTGAGGACGTTCCACCTGATGAGGAGGAAGATGAGGAGTTAGAGCCTCCTAGTGATGAAGATGGAGGAGAAATCTTCGACACCGACTCCGAGGACGATGCGTAGTTTAGCTTACTACGAAGCTAATGCGCTAGATCTAGTCTTTTGTTGATCATCATGCATAAACGAGTAACTTTGTAGCAAGTTAATCGTTGGGATGTAATATCGAACCCTATGTTACCCTTGATGTAAGTTGGAACCACTATGGCTCGGATGTAACTTATCGAACGTATTATGCTTCACGTATGTGAGCTTTTGTGGAATTCGCCTTTGCGGTCTATGGATCTCGTTGTTGGTTAAGTTCATCGCATTAATGTGTCAATTGATGCACTTGATGAGTTGTGTGATTGTGATGGATAATTGTGCCTCTGTTGATAGTACGAATTCATTTTCTCCATTGGAGTCAGTTTGGCATAATTATACATTTCATCTACAAAATTTCCACATCGTCAGTGCTCATTGGCTATACATTTTGCAGATGGCTTACAATCTTCGTCGTGGTCGTAACCTTGGAGATGAGGAGCAAACACCTCCTCCACCACCGCCTACACCAGCTGAGCTAATGCAGACTGTTGTGGAAAGCCAGCGCATGCTAGCTGAGGCTATGCGCCAGATGGCTAACCGTGAGGATCGGCATGCCCGCCAGGGACCCGAGCCGAACCAGTACAGCAGCTTCAAGGACTTCATGGACACGAAGCCTCCTATCTTTCGTGAGGCAGAAGAACCCTTACATGCAGATGAATGGTTGAGTACGATAGAGCAAAGATTTGGATTGCTCCGTTTAACTGAAGGCATGAAAGCTTCGTATGCGGGGTACCAGCTCCAAGGCCCTGCAGGCATTTGGTGGAACCATCACAGGACCACCTTCCCTGCTAACGTCGAGATCGTCTGGAACCAGTTCCAGGCAGCCTTCAGGGGACACTTTATCCCTCCTGGTCTCATGGCCATCAAGCATACTGAGTTTATGAAGCTCACCCAAGGCAATAAGAGTCTCAATGAGTACCTCCAGGCATTCAACAACCTAGCAAGATATGCTCCTGAGTTCGTCGATACTGACGCCAAGAGAATAGCTAGCTTCAAGAGGGGACTTTCCCCAAAACTAATGAAGTCAATGGGCAACTGCAAGTGTGTCACTTTCAATGAGTTTATTAGTGACACTCTGACTCAAGAGAACAATGACAAGATTTATGCTGCTTCCAAGAACCGGAAAAGGAACTTTGAGGCTGGTGCTTCCCAGTCCAAGGCTCCAATGGTATCGAAGGCCCCGTACCGTCCACCCACTGCTAATATTCGGTACCGCCCACCGCAGAAGAAGAACCAAGCTAAAACCGGCTTTCGCAAGGGGTATACCATTTCCTTGCCGAAGAATACATCTGGGCAGAGTAGCTCCAATGTTCCACCATCAAACAGGCCGTGTTGGAACTGTAACCAGCCTGGTCATTGGGCCAATAGATGTCCCCATCCTCCCAAGAATGCTCAAGGAAACGTCCGTCAGGGGCGTGTTCACTATACTACGGTGGAGGAAATTCCTGCTGGTGAAGTGGTCACCGCTGGTAAGTTCCTTGTTAATGATCACCCTGCAGTTGTGCTCTTTGATTCTGGTGCTTCGCATTCCTTTGTGAGTTCTACTTTTGCATCTAAGCATCAGATGAATGTGATTACAATTGTCAAGGGGGGTTTTTGTATTAGTGCTGCTGGGAATAATATCATGACTAACCAAGTAGTTAAGGATGTAAAGATTGAGATCGGGGATCGAGAATTCCTTGTGGATCTTGTAGTTCTACCGGGGGTAGGAATCGATGTAATCCTAGGAATGAAGTGGATGAGCGGTAATGGAGTGTTGATCGATACATCAACCCGTGTGGTTATGTTGAGGGATCCTGTGGATAAGAAAGGTTTTCTAGTGCAGTTACCTCGTGATATTGCTATCCACAGTACAGCCAACGCTACCTTAGCCAAGGCCATTAAGGATCTACCGGTTGTCTGTGAGTTTCCAGATGTCTTTCCTGATGACTTGCCTGGATTACCTCCGGACCGTGATGTAGAATTCAAGATAGAGCTCATTCCGGGTACGGCTCCTATTTCTCGAAGGCCCTATAGAATGCCGCCCAATGAGTTGGCTGAGCTGAAGAGTCAGTTGAATGAGCTATTGAAGAAAGGGTTGATTCGGCCTAGTTCTTCTCCTTGGGGTTGTCCAGCTATATTTGTGAAGAAGAAGGACGAGTCTCTACGCATGTGCGTAGATTATCGCCCCCTTAATGCTGTTACTATCAAGAACAAATACCCTCTTCCTCGCATCGATATTCTGTTTGATCAACTCTCCAAAGCTAAGGTATTCTCCAAGATCGATTTGAGGTCTGGCTACCATCAGATCAAAATTCGTCCTGAAGATATACCTAAGACAGCTTTCTCTACTCGTTATGGCTTGTTCGAATACCTCGTCATGTCATTTGGGTTGACAAATGCTCCGGCACACTTTACGTACCTGATGAATTCTGTATTCATGCCGGAATTGGACAAATTCGTCGTCGTGTTCATTGACGATATCCTGGTATATTCTCAGAATGAAGAAGAGCATGCTGAACATCTGAGAATTGTTTTAACTCGGTTACGTGACAACCAGCTTTATGCTAAGTTCAGCAAGTGCGAGTTCTGGTTGAACAAGATACCTTTTCTTGGTCATGTATTATCTGGCGATGGAATTTTGGTTGACCCTACGAAGGTGCAAGAAGTCCTTGAGTGGAAGGCACCTACTACGGTCACAGAAGTCCGAAGTTTTCTGGGTCTGGCTGGCTATTATCGTCGCTTTATCCCGGATTTCTCAAAGATCGCCAAGCCCATGACTCGACTACTGCAAAAAGATGAGAAATTTGAGTGGACTCCGAAGTGTGAAGAGGCTTTCCACACTTTGCGGACCCTACTAACCTCTGCTCCTGTATTGGCACAGCCTGACATCGAGAAGCCTTTTGATGTCTACTGCGATGCATGTGGCACCGGTTTGGGGTGTGTTCTTATGCAGGAGGGCCGTGTAATTGCTTATGCTTCGCGTCAGCTTCGAAAGCATGAAGTCAACTATCCTACCCATGACTTAGAACTAGCCGCAGTTGTTCATGCCCTGAAGATTTGGAGACATTACTTGCTGGGTAATGTGTGCAACATTTATACTGACCATAAAAGCCTCAAGTACATTTTTACTCAACCCGAGTTGAATATGCGTCAACGGCGCTGGTTAGAATTGATCAAAGACTACAACCTTCAAGTGCACTACCATCCTGGTAAGGCAAATGTGGTTGCTGATGCCTTAAGCAGAAAGGCCCATTGCAATCCCTTAGTTAGTGAAGACTTTCATCTGTCACACCTCCTTCATCCTGTAGTACTCCACAATATCACTGTGGATTGCTCTCTTAGAAGTCAAATTATTGAACTCCAGAAGACGGATGTGGGTGTGTTTCATATCAAACGGAAAATGAAAGAGAAAGAAACCAAGCACTTTAAAGTCGATGACAAGGGAATTCTCTGGTTTAATGATAGGCTTGTGGTACCCAAAGATAAAGAACTTAGAAATCAAATTATGGCTGAAGCCCATTCTTCTAAATTGTCCATTCATCCTGGTAGCAGTAAAATGTATCAAGATCTCAAGCTGTATTATTGGTGGACCAAGATGAAGAAAGAAATCGCAGCTTATGTGGCAAGGTGTGATAACTGTTGCAGAGTCAAGGCTATTCACATAAGGCCCGGACTATTGCAGCCACTATCTATTCCTGGCTGGAAGTGGGAAGAGATTAGTATGGATTTTATTGTTGGATTACCCACTACCAAAAAGGGTTGTGATTCCATCTGGGTTATCGTAGACCGTCTAACTAAATCTGCTCACTTTATTCCGGTCAAGTCTACCTATCACCCTCACAATTATGCTGAGATTTATTTTCAACAAGTGGTACGTCTCCATGGTGTACCCAAATCCATTGTTTCTGATAGAGGACCTCAGTTCACGGCTCGCTTTTGGGAGTGCTTACATCAGAATCTTGGCACTCATCTAATCCGCAGTTCTGCCTATCATCCGCAAACATCAGGACAGACTGAGCGTGTTAATCAAATTCTTGAAGACATGCTTAGAGCTTGTCTTATCTCTTGCAAAGGCTCTTGGGAAGACTGGTTACCTCTCGCTGAATTCTCTTATAACAACAGTTATCAAGAGAGTATAAAAATGGCTCCTTTTGAAGCTCTTTATGGCCGCAAGTGTAGAACTCCTTTGAACTGGGTGGAACCCGGAGAAAGAAGATTCTATGGTATTGACTTTGTAAAAGAAGCCGAAGAGCAAGTCCGGACTATACAGAAGAATATGACTGCCGCACAGGCTAGACAAAAGAGCTATGCTGACAAGAGGAGAAAACCTATTGAGTTTGAAGTAGGTGATCATGTTTATCTGAAGGTATCCCCCATGAAAGGAGTCAAGCGTTTTGGAATTAAAAGGAAGCTTGAGCCTCGATATGTTGGACCCTACCGCATTATCGAGAAAAGTGGAAGAGTAGCATATAAGCTCGATCTACCACGTGAGATGGGAGCTATATTTCCGGTATTCCATGTGTCCCAGCTAAAGAAGTGTCTTCGTATTCCCGAGGAAAGAATAGCAACAAGGAAAGTCAACTTGAAGTCTGATCTTTCTTATGAGGAAAAGCCCGTGCAAGTTCTGGATACACAAGAAAGAGTGACTCGTACACGAGTGGTTAAGTTATACAAGGTAGTTTGGAGTAACCATAGTGAACGGGATGCAACTTGGGAGCGGGAAGATTATTTAAAGGAAAATCATCCAACTTTCTATACAAAATGGTACGCTTTCCAAATCTCGGGACGAGATTTTTCTAAGGGGGGAGGGCTGTAACACCCTAGGTGTTTGGCTTCCACTAATTGCATGTCATTTCATAAGCATGTGCATTATCTATATCATCATGTCATTAACATTGAAACATACATCTGCAACATTTGAAATTGTATGTGTTTCGTACTTGAGTGCTTATGAATGATAGTAGTGCAACATGTGAATGTTACATGAAATTCTTATACCATGAAACATGGCAACATGGTAGTAATGTGACAAGTGTAGGATAACAACAAGTCATGCAACATGTGAAACATCATATTGAAACATATGTATGAATTACTTGTTTTTATTTTCTGTATCACATGTGATCCTTAGAAGTGGTATAACAATTTTGTAAATTGGTTGATCATGGTCTAATACACCCTAACTACATTTAGTTTACTTGTTGGAACAATGTTCATGTAGGTCAAAATGACAAAATTACCCTTGAGTGAAGATTTGACTAGAATTGACCATAAGAGTCTCATTGTTTGACTGTTTAAAAAGTGCAACTTAGAGACTTTGCATGGCTGTGCACTCTTTACAAAAGTTGTAGCAAATTTATCAAGGAACAAAAGTTGTTTTATAGCTAACTCATGAAAATGCTTAGAACATGCTCAAACTTGGCCCACAAATCAGAAGTACATGCTGATTCATACTCAGCAAATTTTTCTAAGTCCTAACGTGCAGTACAGTTTCGTGTACCCATGTTTGGAGCCGTGTATCTCCCTAACTGGGCCACACCAGCTTGAGCGTTAGTGGAAAGAGTTGTAGTTCATGGATAGATGAACAACTTTGTTAACTACATCCTAGCCTAGATCACTACAGATCAGGAAATAATCCTTGTCAAAGTATCGCTGTCAGGCTTAGAAGGGAACACTGAATCGCGTTTGTTTCAGAAAACGGTCAGTCACCGTGGCCGACCGGGTTCAGAAAGCGCCGGACGCGTGTGCGCCGCGCGTCGACGGCCGGCTGACCGCGCTGGCCACGCGCCGTGCACCTCCTGGCGTCGCAGCCGCGTCTTGAGCACCCCGCGCGCCTGTCCGACGCACCCGCCTCCCCATTTCGTTTTCCTCTCCTCCCACAGAACGCAGCGACGCGCGAGCTCGGCCGTCCGCCATTGCCGACCAAGCATCGCCGCTGCCGTACGAGCAAACCACCGCGAAAACGCGTTGCCCCGTCCGCCTGCAGCCTCGCCGTGACTTCCTCCACCTCCTCCACCTTTGAGCCGGGTCGGTTGAGCCTCGGTAAGAGCGCATTGCCGTTTTTCCCCCACCGCGGCCATGGCGGGAGCTCGCCGGAGTTGGCGCTCCACGCGGCCAGCTGCCCTCGCGCCGCTCCCATTCCTTCCTCGGCCGCGCGCTAGGTCATAGGAGCACCA
Organism: Miscanthus floridulus; assembly: GCF_019320115.1. Classification (NCBI taxonomy): domain Eukaryota; kingdom Viridiplantae; phylum Streptophyta; class Magnoliopsida; order Poales; family Poaceae; genus Miscanthus; species Miscanthus floridulus. Next base: position 18,746,356 of record NC_089583.1, read on the forward strand.
CTGATGCTTGTAGGGTCACCGCTAGGAGCTGGGTCGTCGTCGGTCCACCGGAGCCGGCCGTGCCGTGGCCGTGCGCCGCCGTGTCAGTCGCCGACCCTGCTAGCCACCACCATAGCACCGATTGAGGTCACCAATAGATGCGCATGTTCAAAGCGAATGTCGTAGCGTAGATGGTCTCGCCGGAGGAGCCACCGGCGGCGAGCTACGCCACCGACCGACGCTCCTCCCCTGTTTCGCTCACTGCCGAGCGGGCCCTCCCTGTCAGCCGTCGCGGCTCAGGCGGGAGTCCAGCTCTGGGCCGTGCCGTGTCTTGGGCCGCCGTTACGTGGGCTGGCCCAGCTGTGGCCGAGCTGTTTCTCCGATTTTGTTTATTTATTTATTTCACAGATTTATGTATATCTTGAAAAATATGTAGCTCCTAGTATATAGATCCAAATGCTATGGTTCTAATTTTGTTGGGTTCCTGGTCATGTCTAGTATTTAACAAAAATATTATATGGGCACTTGTTTTAGAAATTTTTGATGATTTAAATAGGACTTTGAAATGTGTTTTTAGGAGCATGCAAACTTGTTTGAATTTTATCTTGAGTTTCTGTGGTCCAAAAATTATGAAATTTTGTGGGTCCTCTATTTAGGTTTATTAGAAGCTCTGGTAAAAATTTCAGAGCTAGTGCATGTGTAGTTGTTAAGATATAGAATTTCCTTTTATTAATAGGTGGATCTTGTGTGAATTTTCATAATTTTTCTATAGATCCAGTGAAGGTGAAATTTTATGGGTACTATTATTATGCTATAATGATGCTAGGAAAAATGTGAAATCTGTTGCTTGACACTTTTCATTAGGATTTCTTAATTATGCCATTTTAAGCTAGTATGCCTTATCATTTTTGTGTAGACTGTTCTACTTACTCAATGGCTTTGAAATCTTTATGGTAGTCTATGTGAAGCATGAGATAGCTACTGTAATTTTTGTAGATTTTTATAAATAGTTTTACTATATATTGCTTTAATCACCTAATTAATTAAATAAATTAGAAAAAGGTATTAAATAATTTATTTAGAAGTTGGCACTATACTTTCTAGTGTTCCTCTGGTGTGTGAAACAAGTTGGTTAACTTGGTTTGGTCAAATTAGGCTTTTGTACCATCATTAAATAATTAAATTAGCAACCCTGTCATTGCGGGACAGATTCTAGGTCTACTGGAATTGGATTCAGTCAACTTCAGAATCATGCTTTGATGTTTACAAATAAATTGTAGGGAATTTCATAAGCTTTCCAGAATGTCCTCTTGCAAGTCATTTGGAGTTATAGAACTCTGGTTATGATAGAATTAAGTGACTACTTGTTGCATACGAAGTTTTAACTGTTATTTTAAGTATGTCTTTACTATCCTAAGTTCATGGTACTGTTCCTAGGTGTTAGGCCTTTAACTGAAGATGAGCATCTTTATCTTAGGTTATGCAAGCTAGGTAAGTTGCTCTTGTTATTTAAGTTAAGTTGGATACATGCTTAAAGTGATTTGAATAGAGCTAAGTACTCGGTAAACGAGTGTCCAGTAATACTTTCGTAAACACTTACTACGATCCATTCATCATGAGCATCATGTCATACCTTATGCATCCATGGTATTTATCTTTTGCATCGGCATGCAATAGGTGTACCGGAAGGAGTGACCCTGCTGGAATTCGAGGAACTGAACGAGCAGCAGCAGCCGACACCGGAGATTCAGGAGGAGCAGCCTTCAGGAGAAGTGCCAGACGAGGTCGCCGTTGAGTGCCCTGACCACCATCCTTGCAACTTTGTGAAAGGCAAGCCCCGGAGCATATTAAGCCTCCTATTTTCCGAACTGCAGTTACAGTATTATTATTACTTATATTGTTGCATTAAGTTTAGGTGTTGGATGCAAACACTTGCTGCATTGGTTACCATTCCTTGTCCAGATATTGTTACCCTGAATCCTATATAGCTCAGGCTCGAGTAGTGCTTAGCCCTGCTTAAACTCGGTAGAAGTCGGGTGATTTCCTGTCACCTGCGAGATATAGGATGATACATGTGGCACGGTTGGCTATATTTGCTATCGTGGAAAAGAACCAGTCTTAATTTGAAATGAAGACCGGACGGAGGCTTGCCGGTTTGCAGTGACTCCGTCTGTGTCGATTAAGGACTGGATCTTGGAGCCTTTCCTGTTCATGTTGAACGCATGCCTCTCTCTTAGTTGGCCGGGTCTGGAGACCGACCACGAAGCCGAGTAGCTCACCTCAGGCCGGGAGTCGATAAGTATAAAGTGCGCCTCGGAAGGGAGCCGTAGGCGTGAGTCCAAGGGCAGGTGATTTAAAAGTCCTGGTCGTCCTGGCAGAAGGGTAATCCCTGAGAGTGCTGGCGCTGATCGAACCCGCGAATTTGGTTCCTGAGATGTCCCAAAGGTGACCCACGGCTACTCTTGCAAAGTATGCCAGGGTGAGGGTTAGGAATATCCCCTCAGCTGAGTTGTAATTCGATTCGAATCGCCGTCTCTCCCGGTTAGTGAGAACTTGACGGGCTTATCTCCAATGTAGATACACTTAATAACATAATGGTTCGGAAATGATGATATGATGATGACAGCCTTATTATACCTGCTATGGTTAATATTGTTTGCTCCTAATAAGTGAGTGCTCTAGTACAGGTGCTAATCTAGTAGACAGGTAAATCATGATAAGCTTGATGCTAAGTTTAAATGGGTTATTATAATCTTAAGCTCTTTTATGCAACTGTGTCAAGCTAGTCCACCTGAAAAGCCTTGCATGATCCTTGGTGTCTTTTATTTCTGTTGTCGGGTAAGTCTAGCTGAGTACCTTCTCGTACTCAGGGTTTATTTCCCACCTATTGCAGATGACCAGTTCTACTTTGGTTGCTGCAAGTACTGCCTTCTCCCTGCTGGGGATGAAGACTAGACCGTTGGGCGCGGTTTCTACTAGTTCTCGTACCTGATAATGCTTTTGTGGGACATGACTCTGATCTTGGCAATGTATTTGAAAACTATGATGTTTTGTACTAAACTATGTTGCTTCCGCACACTCAAACTTGGTTTGTAATATTCTATTTCAACTCTGATGGATGTAATCCGAATGCTACTTATGAAATGTTGTAACAGATGATGTGTTGTGTTGAATCATTACGATCTTGGTTTGTATGTCGAGAGTTGGTTGAAATCCTTCGTGATTTCCGGACTACCGGGATTATGGGAGCTTAAGTACAGGAATTTGATCGCTTCGGTGATTGTTTTTGTACTTACGTTCTTATGATTTGGTCGGTTCTGTTACACATAGTACCAAGAGGTGCGCAAGCTTGAGGACAAATTCCTAGGGATCGAGCTGCATCATGTCCCCCGAAAGGACAACGATGTCGTCGATTTTCTCACAAAATTGGCTACCAGGCAGGATCTGACTCCGAGCGGGATCTTCATCAACGATCTCCAAGAGTCATCCACCCGTGTCCTAGAAGGTCTAATCTAGACACACCCCAACACCAAGCTGGTGCCCGGGGGCTCTGACCCCGACGCCAAGCCGGCGCTCGAGGGCTCCGACCCTAGTGCCTCCGAGATGATGTCACCCGCTGATGTCGCCATATTGGCACTCGATCAAACCGACTAGCGAATGTCACTACTCACCTACCTCCTCGAGGAGGTTCTCCCACCCAAAAAGACTGAAGCTTGATGGATTGCTCGATGCGCTAAGACCTTCATCGCGCTCAGAGATAAACTCTTCAAATGGAGTCCATCAGGGGTGCTCATGAAGTGCATCCCTACCAACCAGGGAAAGCAGCTCCTCCTCAAGGTCCATGCCAGGATCTGCGGACATCACATGGCCCCAAGGTTGCTAGTCAGAAAAGCCTTTTTGCCAAGGTTTTTATTGGCCCACTGTACTACAAGATGCAAAGGAGGTCGTGCGCAGGTGTGAGGGATGCCAATTCTATGCTCGGTAAACTCATTTGCTAGCACAAGAGCTTCAAACCATCCCCATCACTTGGCCATTCATGGTCTGGGGCCTCGACATGGTAGGACCCCTCAAAAAGGGCCCGGGTGGCTTCACTCACTTGCTCGTAGCGGTTGACAAGTTCACCAAGTGGATAGAGGCCAAGCCCATTACCAACATCCGCTCACAAGAGGCGGTCAAATTCTTCCTCGACATCATCTACCGATTCGGTGTTCCTAACTGCATCATCACTGACCACGGGACTAACTTCACCGGGAAGAAGTTCCTAGATTTCAGTGATGGATATGGCATTAGGTTTGACTGGGCCTTGGTCGAACATTCATGTACTAACGGTCAGGTCGAGCGTGCCAATGGCATGGTCCTCCAAGGACTTAAGCCATACATCTTCGACTGACTCAACAAGTACGCCAGGCGATGGGTTGTAGAGGTCCCAGCAATCCTCTAGAGCCTGAGAATGACCCAAACTGATCCACAAGGTTCACACCCTTCTTCCTGGCCTATGGAGTAGAAGCAATGCTGCCCTCCGACCTCGACCACGGTGCCCCAAGAGTGAAGGCTTTCGACCACGACTAACCATGGAGGCTCAGCAAGACACAGTCGACCTACTCGAGGAGGCCTACGAGATGACCGTCATCTGCTCCGCTCGCTACCAGCAAACTCTCTGTAGGTACCACGAAAGGAAGATTAGGGGAAGGATCCTTGAAGTCAGTGATCTAGTACTCCGGAGGACCCAATCAATGAAGGAGAAACACAATCTCTCTCCACCATGGGAAGACCCTATATGGTGACCGAGGTGATCCAATCGGGCGCCTACCGACTAAAGGACGACAACGGCAACGTTCTCACCAACACTTGGAACATTGAACAACTATGTCATTTTCCCCTAAATTCGGTCTTACTACTTTTATTCAACACTTGCTCCTGTAAAAGCACCCCAGCCTGAACACTTTCAGCCTAGGTCTCTCGAGGGCTCCATGAGGGTACAATACTAAATACTACCTCTCTTTTTTGGTATCACATGGTAAAATCTTTTTGCCCGAACAAAAGTGCATTCCATTCCTTTGATTACCTTACGTAACTTTGTTTTACTCCTGACCGAACACACCCCACCATGACCTACGGTTACGAGCAACTAAGCCTCGTGGGCCATGCCCAGGTTCTTAAAAGTTGCAGCCTATGGAACGAACGAGCAGGTGCGAAAAAGAAAGGATAAAAACAAAGTTATGCTAGGATAAAAAACAAGGAACAGATAGTGATTCTATCACAAAACAGAACTGATGTATTCATTGATACAAAAACTATTCACACAGGGGCTCCCCCATGAACTTAACAATTACATTTACTAACTACTTCTACTCCAAATACTACTGTGGCCACTCGGTGGCATCGGCTGATGCCAAAGGAGAGGCCATGACACATGCCACCAGACATAACCACCACCACAAGGGCCCCACCCTGTTCCGCTCCCTCAACTTCGGTGAGCGCAATGGGTACCTCAAAGGCCCCACCTGGTTCTGCTCCCTCAAATTCTGCGAGCACAATGGGTACCTCAAGAGCATCGCACCCATAGATGCTTAGCAGAAGAGCATAGAGTTCCTGACCTTCTCATGCAGTCAAGGTAGCTCCTGGGCAGGGACTTTGCCCGTGGAGGTATGGCTACCATAGCTAGAAGATGTCTCATCAAACTTTATGAACTAGACAACCTGAGCAGCTGCAAGGGCAAAACCTCCCATCGGCGCAGTCCCAAGCGTCTTCCTCTCCAACAAAGCTCGCCTAGAGAAGACTCGCCGGAAGGAGTCCATGTGTGGCTCCATCTCGACAAAAGCCTCACAAACAGTGACAAAGCCAGCGATGTGCAGTACCCTCCAGTGCACCACCTCCTTCGGCGGAAGCAGCCCCTTCCAGCGAAGGCGGACAACACCACCTCATCTATGTTGGATGACCTCTAGCTCGACATTGTGCTCCGGATTCACGAACAAGTCTGTGAGTTCTTTCCCTCTCCCTTCCCCTATTTAAAGAAGAAGCAGAGCAGATGAGGATAGGCATAAGGAGTGGTGCGAGAAACCCTCTCCCTTCCCCCATTCAATGTGGATGGGAAATGACAGGATGGGCCCTGAACGATGGGATGCACCCAGCCTAATGGAACTATGCCTGGTCAGACAGGACGTGGCCTAGGTATGGCCCACCACTACCGCATGACCGGGCACAAGATACAAAGCGCCACCACACGTAGGCGGCCCTCTGCCTTCCTAGGTGGGACTTGGAAAGGCCCAACTATGGGATCTCTGCCCAAGAGAGACCATCGAGTTTCCTGAGTCAATCGGACAGCTTAGGAAAATGCCAAGAGACAGGTAAGGAGCGAAGGGATGCCCCATGTGGGCCATGCTGACTCTGTCATGAATGACGAGTGTGGATCCTGGTCGAACATTTCTGATTGAAGCTCTTCAAACCCCGCCACTCGAGTCACCAAGGTAACATTACCAACCCTCACTATTTCTTTATATAATCATTCATTCATTCCATACATCCGAGGCATTGCATATGCAGTTAAATGCATCACAACGCTCCGTGTTGCATCACGAAGCGGTAGTTGCCTCATTCAATATGAGCAATGACCGACCAGGATTCGAAGGCCGGCCCACAAAGGGCTTGAGGCTGCCTCACGTCAAATAGACCTAGGAGAGAAAATGCAGATGAGCCCCAAGTGGCCCTCGCCTAGTCTACCCTGAAGCAGATAGGGTCATCTCAACCTTCTTGTTCGATCCTAAACCTCTGCCAAACCCATAGAATCTCCATCGAGGGGAGGCCAGCGGGCCACCTAGGTAGGTCTCCAAAATGACCCAGGCATCTGCCGGGTTGTAGGTTAAGGAGTAGTGGAATGTCACAAGAGGCCTATGTCGATCCCATCATGAACGACGGACCTAGATTTCACTCGATCATACCCGTTAGCGAGCTCACCGAGCGCGTCACTCGAGCCTGAGCCATCGAGGCAAGCGACGTTAGCTCATCCCCTCTAGTTGCAAGAAACCATGGGCGGGGTAACACACAAAACTCAATCGACCCCTACCAAGCCCAAAAGGGTTTAGGGGCTCAAGACACCTAAACTACCTTGGCTGCGCCCAATGCAAGGATCCATGAGATCTGTCTCGCCTGGTCCCTAAAAATGCCTCGGCTGCGCACGACGGGTCCGTGAGTCCCCCTTGCCCGATCCCTCGCTGCGCCCAACGGTAGGATCCACGAGATCCATCTCACCTAATCCCTAAAAACTGCCTCGGTTGTGCATGATGGGTTCATGAGTCCACCTCGCCTGATCCCTCAGCTGCACTCGATGCTAGGATTCACGAGATCCGTCTCGCTCGATCCCTAAAAACTGCCTTAGCTGCGCACGACAGGTCCGCGAGTCTGCCTCACCTGATCCCTTATTTGCCCCCGATGCCAGGATTCACAAGATCCATCTCACTCGATCCCTAAAAACTGCCTCGGATGCGCACGACAGGTCCACGAGTCCACTTCGCCCAATCCCTCGGCTGCGCCCAATGCTTGAATCCATGAGATCCATCTCACTCAATCCCTAAAATTATCATGGCTGCGCACGACGGGTCCTCGAGTCCACCTCACCTGATCCCTTGGCTACGCCCGATGCTAGGATCCATGAGATATGTCTCGCTTGATCCCTAAAAATTGTCTCGGCTGCACACGATGGGTACGCGAGTCCGCCTCACCGGATACTTTGGTTGCGCCCGACACCAGGATCCATGAGATCCATCTCACCCGATCCCTAAAATTGCCTTGGCTATGCATGACGGGTCAGCGAGTCCACCTCGCTCGATCCCTCGGCTACGCTCGATGCCAGGATTCGTGAGATCTATCTCACCTGATCCCTAAAAATGGCCTTGGCTGCACACGATGGGTCCGCTAGTCCACCTCGCCCGATCCCTCGACTGCACCCGACGCTAGTATTCGTGAGCTCCGTCTCACCTGATCCCTAAAACTACCTCGGCTATGCATGATGGGTCTGTGAGTCCACCTCGCCCGATCCCTCGGCTTCGCCCGATGCTAGGATCCATGAGCTCCATCTCACTCAGTCCGTAAACTGACCGCTGACAAAACCCCCTAGGCGATTCTGCCTGAATCGCCTAGGGGCTTGGGGGCTATACCCATGGGTACGCCCACGTGCACCCGCTGACGAAACAGAACTTCCCCCGCTGGCAACAAGAAACCTCCCTAGACAATTCTACCCAAATCGCTCGAGGGCTAGGGGGCTACACCAATGGGTGCGCTCGCGTGCACATGCCATCAAGACAAAAATCCACCAGACAATTCTACCCAAATCACCTAGGGGCTCAGGGGCTCCTATCGGGTTCATAAACCCAGGGTCCCTCATGGACCAGCTTCCCACCAAAGGTTCGGCCCAGTAGACAACATTGTGAACGACACGCAAACTCCTGGGCTGGCCCAAAAACCTAAACGATAGGCCAGAAGGGCAATCCAATCTCCGACCGGAAGGCCTCGCTAAGGCAGAACAAACGCTCGCTTCCGACTCCGACCCGACTCTCCGACCGAAAGGCCTGGCTAAAGAGGGACAATGCTCGCTTTTGACTCTAGCCAGCCTCTCCAACCGGAAGGCCTGGCCAAATACTATTTCTAACTTCGACACGCATCTCTGGCCGGGCATGCGCCAAACCCCTACTCACAACTCTTCTCCAACTGGCACAATCAGAGCCGACTAGGACCAACCGACCAAGGACGCCTGCTCAGTAAGGACCAGGAAACAAAAAGAGAAAGTAAGGTAGGGCACTCAAGTCAATCGCAATACCAAGGACCATACCCTATACATCTACTGGACAGTACCCTGCGACCTTCCTGGCTTAACAGAACCCAAGCAGTATTGTAGGTGCCGACATTTTCCCTACAGTGTTGTGGGCGCCAACAACTCCCATTCTAGACAAACACGATAAGGCTCCCCCACATGCCTCTAGGCATCAACAGTGTTGTGGGAGCCAGCATTTACCATACCAGATGAACATGGTAAAACCCCCTACATGTCTCTAAACATCAACAGTATGGCAGGCACCGATGTCTGCCATACCAGAAGAAGATGACGCAACCTCCCACGTGCATCTGACATTAAATAGTATTGTGGGCGCCTACCATTATCTGGTTCCCGTTGGTGTGGGCAACAAGACTTAGTAGCATACGTACTCTCTCTCTCTCTCTTGTAAGGCCATCCCCTTCATCTATAAAAGGGGATGCGCCCCTTCCCAACAAATAGATCCCTCAGTTCACTTACATCGATTCATCCTTTGTAGCTTCAGACACTCTAAAGCTACATAGAAAGCACGCTCGAACAGATAGCACGTAGCGGAGCTCCCATCACTCTCGGCCCTTCAAACTAGAGTCCGATTGGGCCTCTTGTACCCCCCATCTTTTTTCCTTCTATTTGTAACCCCACAGCAAACTTCAAGCACCTAGGCTTAGGAATAAAGTCACCGACCGACTCAAACTAGACATAGGGCATGTTGCCTGAACCAGTATAAACCTTGTGTCATTGAGTGCTAGGCCACCTCCGATCACAACGTACAGCAAAACTACAAATATTTATGTGTTGGTCACTTTCTGCACGGACACAAAGGCATGAGCAAGATTCAAGAGAAGAAAAGATGGCTCATGTCAAGTGCCTCAAGTGTTCCAACATGGGACATAATGCCTCTATGTATTCCAACAAGGTTGATGATCAAGCCACACTTGCACTTCCAAAGAAGAAGACAAGAAGAAACAAGAGGAAGTGTTATGGTTGTAATGAAAAGGGACATGAAATTGGCTCATGTCCTAACAAGAAAAGTGAAAGCCTTGTGTCATCAAGAAAGAGACTCATTAGCAAGGTAGCAAACAAGAAGCAAGATAAGAAGATGCCTTACAAGATCAAGCGCCGCATTTGCTACACTTGCTGAGGAAAGGGACATCTAAGTATGGATTGTCCCATGGGTAACACTCCTAAGCTCAACTCATCAATTGATTCAAATTTGCTTAGGAGGCCCAAAAATGACACTTGTGCTAGAAAGGTGATTAGTTCATCACATGCTAGCACAAAGGCCATTTGGCTGCCTAAGTCTCTTGTGACTAACCTTGATGGACCCAACATAGTTTGGGTACCAAAGTGTGCTTGTTGAGTGTTGTTGGTACTTGAAGGTGGTATGAAGCTTTGGGGTGCTTGAGCAATAAGTTTTTTGAAAAATATGATCTCAAGCTATCAATTTTATTCATATCGTCTATTTTCTCAAGATTGACCCAAGGACAAATTGATGGATATATTTCTAATTTTATACTCACCTTGGTAACTAGTACCTAACCCTTGCTAGCTAGCCATGTGACTTTTGTAGTATCTAGTAGTTCACAAATATGTATGTGTTTGTGAATTATTAGGAGTGGCTAGAGTACTTAAAGTTTAAATGAATCATTTGCCATATGATGCTTTTAATAGGATCTCTAGTAGAGCAAGATCTTATTCATGGTGTAGGAAATGAGGAACCACCTTGCAAGGCAATCAAGCAAATGGCTATTGGTGATATTAGACCACAAGAAATCTAGGCCACTATAGAGGAGGATCCTCAAGTTGCAGCTGCTCCAAAACCAGCTGATGCAGCATCTGCGGAAGTGTCGCACCTCTGAGCGGTAGTGCCGCGCAGCAACAAGAAGCGGCAGTTGACAATAGTCTAGTTCGTGGACAAAACCTACAACCCATATTTGAGCAAGAAGAAGATGAAACTCATGATGGAAGTGATTCATTTCTATGTGATAAAATGGATGGTCAACTCAAGACCAATCTCTAGTGCCACAACCAAGAGCTCACCAAAACATTAAAAAGGAGTGGTAATCTCTAAAATCACAAGTGCATGTTATTTTCAAATTTTACTCCTCTGTGTCTTGTGTAGCCACTTAGGATAAAGGAAGCACTTGGAGATATTGATTGGTTGTTGGTCATGAAAGAAAAGTATGTTGAATTGATCATCCACACCAAGCAACATAGATGACTTGAGTTTCCTTTGTGGACTTCAAACCAAGAATATCAAGATGAAGCAAGTTTATGTCCATACATACTATGAGTTGGTTTGAGGGATTCAAAAACTTGGTTCACACTAGAGGATACAAGTAAATTTCAAGAAGGTCAAGAATAAAGAATCAAGCTCAAGTAAAGTAAAGGCACTTATCACTCATAATTCAAGAACTCTCTACTTGATGGAATCTTGTCATATGGTAGATTGCCAACTTCTCATTCTTATCTTATGGGCATCTACATGCTATACTGGTTGTGAGTATCTCTTGGCATTGTTTAATTTGATTACTCTATTGTTGCCATGACCTAGACATAGAGTGAAATCCCAAGTTCTTAAATGAATAAAGTGCTATGTGAGGAATTCAAATACTTAGAGCACTTACCAAAGGGGAATTTACTCTATAACTAGTGTTGTGAGACTAATCTTTCTCTCTATGTGATTTGTGTAGTCTCACTAAATGAGAATGTGCTTCTCAAATGGAGTGTGCTATGATATGAAAGTCATCAATCCAAAATTATGTGATGTATTCTCTCTCTAGTTGATTTGGAATTGATTTATCTATGCTAGCCACTCACCATAATATGACTCCAATCTACCCTTTGAACTTAATTGACCAATCATGCACATTCACATTTCCATTCCACTCAAAAGAGTGTTCATGAGGCATTAAGGGAGATTTAGTCCATGCTATGAGCTTTCTCTATTTTGGTAACCCACTTGCCTTCCACACATAAAGGGTTACTAAATGAGAAACTAGTGCTTGTGTTACTAATGCCCTCTTGTGTTGAGGTTATTTATAGAAAATCAAGAAGAAGATGTTGTTCTTGTTTAACTAAATAAATCACAAGCTCATGGTTACTTTTCACCTAAAGAAAGATGAGGCTTGCTAGAGGCCAAAGAGACAAAATTCTCAGTTTTGATAAAATCAAGTTTGAGGTTGAGTTGGATAAGCTATATTGGAAGAATTCACAAGACTTAATAAGAGGACTAAATGGAAATAAAGTCTTGTGAGTATTCTCAACCAAATTCACCTCAAGATTGGACAAGAAGAAGACAAGATTTAGGAATTATCAAATATGTCCTAGAAAATTGGAATTCTGAGTTGGCTTGCCTTCAAGCATAGATTTAGAAGTTCAAATACTGATGAATTGGCCTAAAACTTTGTGATCATGTTATACACATCTAGTACTTGTTGCTGTAGAGTTGGCATGAAGATTGGTTTAGAAGAAAGTCAATTTTGAGTTGAATTCTATCAGCTTCAGCACTGCAGTTTTAGACCTTAGCAGTTTTGATAGAAAATTGATTTGACTGACCAAATGGAGTCCAAATGAGCTAAAATTTTCACAATAGTTAGAGGATTCATGGGTGCACATCTTTGCCAAATTTCATGGATATTGGACTGTATTCTGGGAGATATGAATTTTTTTTCAAGGGAGACAGAATCTGAACTCACTGTACAGAATTGAATTGCATTGAAACAACTAGATTAAGTTGGCTCTCAAGTCGGTCATGAAGAATCAGTAAAAATGAGAAGCATCAGTTTGGTCTAAAGGAGTTGCAATGAAATATAAAGATTCACACAAGGGTCTAAAGGAGTTGCAATCAAATTACAAGCAGTAGCAAGTAATTGCAACTAGTTGGAACTAGAAGAAATCAGTTGTAGGTTTTCAGAAATAGCAGCTAGAATCAATTGAAATGAGATGAAACCAGTTGACTTCAGAAGCTACAAGTAGCAGCAATGAGTTACAATAGTTGAAACTATAAGAAATCAATTGTAGGCTTTTAGAAACAACAGCTGAGATAAATTGAAACTAGTTGACTTCAGCAGTTACAAGTAGCAGCAATGAGTTACAAATAGTTGGAATTATTTGAAATCAATTGGAAGCAACTGGAATCAGTTAAAACTAATTGGACTACAAGCATCTTAAAGGAGTTTGAATTAGGTGGAGTATAGTGTAAACTTCTCCCTTGACCTCACGCTATTGATATGCATAAGTGTACTCTGTGTACTCTTGTATGCACAAATTGAGGGGGAGTTTAGTCTATATCTTGTGGGACTAAGGGTTTCTCTCAGATATATGTTGTGTAGTCCTACACATGGGAAAAGGAAGGATGGATGGTTCCCTTGTATCCTCTAGGTGCTTCACAATTATTCTAGGAGGTCTTGGTCTTTATAAACCAAGTGCTCCTAGTTTAGTGTCGGATGCCCCAATTCTTTTGTGGAACTAGATTTGAATGAGTTGGAGAAAAGAATTGATGAGTGGACTTTCATTGTAAATTCTCCACTCTAGAGCTCATCAAGAGTGCACATGGATCCATCACATTGGTCATCCAAGACCATGTCAACAAAGGAATTGAATGGTAACCCCCAGTACACAATTTGCAAATTTCATAAATTTTACCTTTTGCTCTCTATGTGAGTTGCCTTAGGTAAAGAAAGAACTAGGAACCTAATATGGATCTTGGATGATCACATGAGCATAATTTCACCACATCTCATAAAGTGATACTATGGTCATCCAAATCTTTGAAGATTCACTTATGATGGTCATATTAATGAAAATTTATGTGGTGATCTATCTACCTATGGTGGTGGTATGTTTCCATTGGCATAATTTCAATTGTTACAAATTTGTTATGCCTTGACCAAGATATAGCATGAACTCCTCTAGACTCTTAAACTAATTCAAGTGCACTTCACAAGTAATTCGAATACTTGATGCACATATTAAGGGGAGCCCATTCTATGTCTTGTATCTTTGAGACTAACCTTTCTTTAGTGAATTTGTGTAGTCTCTTGGTGAGAATGAGTTTCTCATGGGTATGCTACATTAACTCAATCTAAATTGGTAAAGTTATTTGTCATATTTATTTGGATTGCTTTTTATCTCTTAAGTAGCTACTCTGCATAATATAGCTTAAATTCCCTTGTTTGGACTTAATTGACCAAAAGTGCATATGTTCTTGCCTTCCACATATATATGTATGCACTATCAAAAAGGGGGAATTTAGTCTATGTTATGAGGTTTTGCAATTAGTGATCCATTTGCCTTCCACATCCAAAATGGTCACTAGTTGTGAAACTCTAGCTTGTGCAATTTAATGGTATCTCTTGTCTTTATGAGCATTTCCTAGGTGACATTATGAGATACAAGAATCCATTCCAATTGGCATAAACTTGTGAAGACTCTTTCGATTGGTGTCAAAATTGTGAAGATCATACTTTAACTAGTATTGGTGGATAATCTCTCAATGTGGTATATCAAGAAGTATGTCTTCAATTGGTATATCAAAATGACAACAAGAGTTAGCAATGGACTTTCAATTGAAATCAAGCACAAGTTTGTGATATCTCCTATGATCAAGAGAGATGCGCACAAATGAAAGTCTTTTTGCATTGTGCCAAGCCCATCAAAGCACTAAATTCAAAATTTCATGATCACGGTGGAGATTATGAGGCTTAGAACAAAGGTATATCGCTCCAAGAACTCTTGTACTACCTTTGTGCATCTAGGCCCTTACATGCTAGTGTGTGCATGTGTATGCAATATTTTAAGTCACACCATAAGTTTGTTCTTGTGGTGACTGATTAGAGAATTCTTTAGATATTTGGTTGATATCTCTTGTGGTGATGGCATGAGTTTGTCTCTTGTTAAAAGTGTCATCTAAGTGAGGTATGAGCCAAATATTCTAACTTCTCAAGAATCTTGACTTAAATTGTTGCATACTTTGTTTGGTAAAAAAAACTCAGGAGAGAAATCCTATATGCTAAACTTTTACCTACCTCTTGCCCTCACTTGTCTACCATTATTTCTTCCTCTTGGTGGAGAGATCCTTTTTGGAGATTAATGTCAAAGGGGGAGAAATATTGGGGTAGAATGTAAGGGAGGAGAGATTGTTATGTGGTTTAAGGGGGTAAAAGAGAGGCATATAAGATTTTTCAATTTTTATTGTGTGGTGTGTGCAAGGATAGTTTAAATTGATGTTCTTGATAAGGACCATTTATGCTAGTGTGTGATGTTCATGCCTTGATTGGTGTATTGTTTATTTTGTCTGACTGCCACTGTGCAGTAGTGCCACGCACACTCATGGAAATGCCGCACATGACAGCTTCAGAAACTTCTTGAGTGCATGAACTGTGATGAGCATCACGTTTATCATGATGACACCTAGCACCCCACAAATGCTAAGATATAGGAGAGTTCCCACACTTCATCTTCAATATGTGCATTTGGCATTTGAGGCCAAAATTCAAAATTCCATTCTATGCACACATTTAGGCGGAGCTCACTATATCATAGGATTCAAAATCTTATTATTTATCAATCTCTTATAAGCTTTAATTGTGTTGTCATCAATCACCAAAAAGTAGGAGATTGTAAGTGCATCTAGCCCTTTAGTGGGTTTTGGTGAATTGAATGACAACACCATTAAAGGTCTAACAAATTTGCTAAGTGTTGAACAAAAAAATGAGTTTATTGCATACACTTATGGATTGTGGAATAAGAAGTGTATATAGGTTCAACAAGAAAGCAAGCTTAATGGTATTCCACATAGTGTTGAGATGTAGGCCAAAGTTGTGTATTGTTGTGTTGGAGGAAACAATGCAAATGGAGTTGATGGAATGGCTTCTATGTTGTGGGATATCATAGTATCATGTGAAAGCAAGCATATTTGGCAAATGGCAAAAGAGACATGAGTTGATGATTTTCGATTGATCTCAATAATGGCTTGCTTTGCATCAACAAGAAGAGTTTGATAGTGGATTAGCTTTGATCAAGGATTAAAGAATGAGTCAAGAATGCATAAGTGGGAAATACCAAGCAAAGGTTAAATGACAAAGGACACAACTCATATTCGCTATAAGTCGGTCTCTATGTTGGTTTGCTTGTATGGATAAAGATTTGGAAAATCACTTTGCATTGATTTGATCAAGTTAGAAGTATGAAGATAGATATTGAAGTGAGTGTTTGGAGTGTCAAGCCTAAAATGAATAGGATATAGGGAATCATGAATTGGCTTGACCACATTGATGTTGACGTATATATCTCAATCTATGTGAATCCAACTGAAGCTTGATTGATCTCAACATTCATATCTAGTAGATAGTCAAGCAAGGATCACAATATTGAAGAAATGGTTTTTCAATGGATGCCTAATATGATGTGGCTTGAGTATGGCTCGATAGAGTGAAGATAGCAAGGAAAGGGCTTTGAGGGACTAAGCCAAGGTGAAGGACAAGCGATGGCTTGAGGACTGAGATACCATGGCTAAGGTGAAGAAGAGAGTACTTGCATTGAGTCAAGGAACTAATCAAGCTATGAGGAGTCATATTGGGTTGAGGATTAAATCATTAGTGGAAGTGACTTGAAGCCATGGATTGAGCTCACATGTGTTGAAATGGTTCAAGTCACATGCTCTAGGTATAATGGGAATGAGGACAATACATTCGATGGTGGAGCCCCCAATTATAAAAGGATGCTGATGACCAACTCAAAGGTGTTTAAATTCTTTGATATATTGAATTTGAGTTTAGGAAAAGTTGTACTATAAAGGGGGATACAATGCACAAGCTTTAATGTGCAACCAAGTGCTCATTTACCCACCAAATATCCTCATAACCTAGCCACTACAGCAAGCTTTTCATTCTTTGCTTAATTAGCTGCCTGGCTTGAGTGACACTACCGCTCTCCAAGCAGCACTGCCACACGTGAAGCGGCACTACCGCGACTTAAAGTGACCATTCGGGCTAAGGGGCTATTTTATCTCTCCCTCATCCCCTCCAATGGTTATCTCAGCTATTGTCCTCCCAAGTGCGACCAGAGTAGCCCTCTCTCTCCCTCACTCACCATTGGAGCCCCTCAAGCTTCTCCCTTTGATTCCCTTGCAAATCCATGAGAGTTTGAGCCTCCAAACTGCATTAGAGAGCTCACCAATCTGTTCTTCATCTCCTAGAGCACTTGGTTCATGTTCAAGCTGGTGGATTGTGTTTGTTATTCTTAGAGCTTGCTCCTAGCCGGCTAGAGCGTCACCTATGGAGCTTGCCAACTTGTGTGGTAGCCTAGGGAAGTTTGTAATCACCCTAATCAGCTAGTGAAATCATCCCTCATCTCAAGAGTTCATTCTCTTGACTTGAGAACGAGGATAAGGTTGAAAGAGACCAAAGCCTTAATGGCTTCCTCAACAACGTAGACATAGGCAAGCCTTAGTGGCGAGCTGAACCACGGGATAAATCGGTATCTCACTTGTGTTCTTGTGATTTGCATTGCTATATTTGTGTTTGTGGTGATTCTAGGGTTTAGTCCTGATCTACTTGTTCGTGCACTTCCGCCAACATCTAGGTGGTGGAATAGGCTCTACACTACCCTAGGAACATCAGTTATTTGCTCAATCTACTTTTCCTTGGTCAGTTTTTGAATTGTGCTTCCGCAGGTGTCTATGTACGCGGTAGTGCCGCACGTGTGCCCGAAGCGGCACTGCCGCTTGCTCTGGAACTAACAGCAGTTTTTGAGTTTTATTATAAATAGGCCTATTCAACCCCCCCTCTAAGCGACATCAAGGTCCTTTCACACAGGAACAGCAAGGGGCAGACCCAGCGAGAGGAACAAAGGATTGAGTGAAGATACGGTGGTAGGTTCCCAACAGTGACGCCTTCAAGAAGGTGAGTGACATCCATGGATGCCACCATAGTTGGACGAAGTGGCAGCAAGGATTTCTTTGGGGCCCAAGATCACCGAGCGGGCGGATGGTGAAACGGAATTTTCGACAACACCTCCAAGGAACGTGAGCCCTAGACATCTACATCAACCACGAAGGGAGGAGATCACCACAAGGGCTCACGTTCATGGATGATTGGAATATGGGTGAAAGCCCTAGCCTGCCTCTGCTCTGATGAACATGAGCCATATTCCAATCCTCCATGAACGTGAGCCCTCGACATCTGCATCAACCACCATGACGATAGCACCACAAAGAACAATAAACACAGCCACCACCATAGCCAGATTCTGGTCCAGGTGGCATGGAGATGGCGACTGACGACCCCCACGGCTGGCGAGCCCATGGCCGGTGGCTCCGCGCTCCACCATTGAGTACAATTTAGTGATGACGGCGATGGAGGAGGTCGGGTGGCTGGTGGCCCTCGTGGCTAGGTCCACCCTAGCGGATGCGCGAGCCCATGCGTGTGAGCATGGGCCTCTGGCCGCCACCTAGTTTCCCAAAGCCACGTGGGATCTGGCCCACCGCGGCCGTGGGGGCACAGGCCTGGTCACCGCCATGTTCCCCGCCCCTCCATGGCAGATCTGGTAGTCCGCTACCTTCCCGGGGGCATAGGTCTACGTTGCGGGCGTGGATCTAGGCCGCGGGCGTAGACCCGCCGCCGTGCAAGCCGAGCAGACCGTGGGCACCGGCGCTAGCCACTGCGCGAGCCGAGCATGCTACGAGCTCAGGCACCACTGACAACACTACCATCGGCAAGCACGCAGAGGGCGCAGGTATGTGCTCCGCCAGGCTTGCCACTCCACGGACGCCAAGACGCCTTCCAACTTCCACATAGATCTAGCATCCCCCACACGGATCTATCACAAGAAGCACGGATCGAGGGATCTAAGGCTGAGGAGAGGGTGGATGCAGTGGACGGAGAGGAGGGAAGGACAAGGAAGGAAGCCTCTTTGAGCTACCTCCCCCTAGCCGCACCACCACCGACGATGCCAGGTGTTGCGGCGGCAGTGGCCAAGTCGACGAGAGGAAGGCGAGGCGCTAGGCTGCCCTGACGAGCGTCCTCGAGTCGCCTCCAAGGGAGACGACGCGAGGGCCCTACTGACGAGAGAAGGGCAGTTAGTGTTAGATGGATTCACGAAATCACAAGACGCAAGTTAAACTGTATATAAGCTTAGCTTGTTTTTTCTTCATGGTGTGCTACACAGATATAGATAGGGATGGGGACTTTCACACTGTAAACTGAAAACCTTTCCGAGCTAAAAATATCAATTTTTTTGTTTTCAAGTTTGGCTTCGGTTTTAATATATGAGATCTTCGGTTATTATCGGCTTCGGCTTCGATTATAGGACCTAACCGAACCGATGAGCCGAGAAATAGAACCCGCCGAGCGTCGCCTACCCCTTGCCCCGGCCATCGAACACACACACACTCCACTTGACCAACCTATTCCCTCGCCCCCTTTTTTCCTCCTCACATCCTTAGACATAGACAGCGGTTGCAGGTGTAGGGCACGGTGCACTACGCGTGATGGTGTGTGGGGTAGGGGGAGGGAGGGAGGGACCGCGTGTGGGTGGCATGCCTCCTTGGCAGCCACGGGGTGGCATGCTGGCTCCTTGGTGGCTCAGCGGGGCGGCATGCTCCTCTTTCTCTGTGGCAAGTCAACTTGAAGTTTTTACATATAATAATACGTGGATGATATGTCTTGCATGCATAAACATAAACAATTATACTTCATTCCACGCACAAATTTAAATATGTATATTTGATCCTTGTACATGCATAAATATTGATACTTTTTTAGAAAATACATACGTGCTTGAAGAGTTTATTTTTTATATTATGTATATAAATCTATAGTTTTGGTGATATAGTACAAAACTATTTAAACCGCCTAACTCTGTTTAAAGATCTAAACAAATGGCTATCGTCTGTCACTATTAAACTTTTTTCGTAAACATAAAACAAACAACGCTTTGCAAAAACCAGAGTCATCATTCCGGTATACCACATGGATGGAACTTTGCAGAAACAAGGAAGGACGCCGGATCCGACATGCAATTGTTGAGATGACTTAACTATATACTCCCTCTATGTTAATTTTTTTATATTTTTATATTTTTTTAAAAGCACCATTGGTGCAACCTTCACAGGAGAGGCAGGTGCGGGACGGAAGATCGAACCCCCACCTGCCAGCTCATCCTTGGAGCCTTCACCACTGGGCCACATCATGCACATCCGCAAGTTTTTTTTTATTTCAGTATATATTTGTTTTAGTTAATTATATATTATTGTCTTCTAAATATATAGCCCGATTATTGTTTCATTAATTACTCAAAACAAGACCTTAATATATAGTTAGCTGCAATATAAAGAAAAGGAAAGGAAAAAACAACTAGGAATTTTATATTATGTGTAGACATAAAGTCTGTGGTAATAAATTTGTGAATGTTTCTACAGGAAGAGCCCAAGAACCAAAATTGCCATCTTTTTTGTAATTTCAGTTGTCTGTTCTTATAAAATCAAGAACATGTGAAGTCATCCTTCCACAGCATGAGTTCCCAGTGACAGTGATCAGACTTTTGTAGGCACCTTCGCTGTTTACACGGCGGGGAGCTCGATCTCATCAAGACCTGGGACCGAGTTTGAAACGCACTGACCAAGTGACCAGGACTAGCTACTTCTCAAGCCCTGCATGCGACTGCGAGTGGTGAGTGGTGACTCAACTCACATGTGTTTGAAGTTTGAACCCATGTACACACTCTGAAAAACATGGGAGGAGGAAACCTTGACGACAGCTACCCCTACTTAGTACTAGTTTCTGCTAGTGACAAACCTGAGCTGGCAAATACGACTGCTAGCTGACCAGGAAAATACGGACGCCATGACTAGTACAGTTGTACGCCACAGAATGACTAACGAGTAACGACTGCTGTACTTTCTGTAGTAGTGCATGTTTCCATCATTCCATGCACATGCTGTAGAAAATGATCTTGTACAATAGTGATAGTAACAGTGAGGAAAAAGGAGGTGCTAGCTTGAATGAGCCAGGTATTGTACTTTTTATGGGAGAGGCATATTTATATCGTCGTATTATATAATTGGTGTATATTTGGCACCTTTTATGTTAAATATATATTTGGTACATATGCTAATAAGTACTAGTAAATATGTCTGTCAGTTGCAATAGAAAAAGGATGTATCAAAAGTATCAGCTTTGTCCACCTGTGACGTTAGCATGGGCACTATACTAATAAGTATAATGCGTAGTTGCTATAATAGATCGAAAATGCATGAAGATGTGTATCTTCAGTTTTGTTTAGTGTCCAACGGCTTTTTGTAAGGTACGGGTGAGAAGTTTTTGAAGGACATCATGAGGCGACTGATGCACGCATGTGGTCCGACAATAGGCTTGCTGAATTCTTTGCTTGCTTATTGTGGGGTACGATCCCGGATACCTACGGCAGATTATATGGGTTGCGCCTCTAGGGATGGCCCAGCCCACAAGACGAAGCCTTGCGAAGCACGGCGCTACTCGGCGCACCCTGTAAGACACCGGTAAGATATCATAAAGATACTACGAGATCTGTTAGGATACGTATGATCTCATGATTCCTGTAATATATTATTACTTTTCAGTTATCTCTTATATCTAACCGACTTGTAACCCTGTCCCCGGACTATATAAGGCGGGCAGGGACCCCCCCCTCTAAACATAGGCAATATCATACGAAGTCAATACAATCCAACGGACCACAGGAGTAGGGTATTACGTCGCGCTGACGGCCCGAACCAGTCTAACTCTTGTGTCTCTGTTGCCTTCTTGTTCTCGATTACACGCATCTGTGTCGATCAATCTATATTCGTGGGATACCCCTTGGAGGACTGCCGACGATAAACTGTCGACAGTTGGCGCGCCAGATACGGGTGTGCGTGTTGTTTCCATGTCTAACAAGATGGTACATTTTGCAGGCTCTTCGTCCCTCGCACAACCCGGCCAGATCTTCACGGTCGGATCGATCTCCTGGGTCATCAACGCTGACGGAGACGGAGAGCTCATCGAGCCAGTGTAGATCGATTCTGCGCCAATCACCCCAACACCTACGACTGTAGATCCGATCTCGAAACCGCCTCTGAGGTCGTCTTCACCAACAATTCGCCGTCCGCTCCCCCACTACCCGAGAAGGCAGATCAACAACGGCGATTTGATCGCATCCATCGATCAGGTTGCCCAGAAGCTCACCGATTGCCTCTCCATCGCAGAATCGGCTCTGACCACTCTGGTTCAGCGCCGACCACCCTCCGATTCAGATCTATCGGAGGCTGATCAGGAAACTCCAAGGGTTATGGCCCTACCCTTTGGGATCACTAGCATCGCCGCCACCTATCAAGATGCCCTAAGGGGCAAATTCACCGACCAGATGGGAGATGTCTATCCTCTCGTCGTCCAGATCGCCGACCAGCTCTCGCCGACTGTCAACATGCTACATGTCGGCCGACATCCCAAAGCACCCCTCCAAACCATCCTGGAGGAAAATCTAGACTCTGAGTCCTAGGGCTCTACGGAGACTATCGCCGAGACCACCGCCGTACAACCTCCTTTCCCACCCTTCCGTGGAGGCGGAATTTTCAATGTCAGCTCGATAGCCCCCATGGGACGGGGAAACCGACGAGGACCCCGCCGCTCGTGTCAACAGGAATGCCAACCATGCGCAATGCTGAGCAAACGAAGCCGCCATTGTGCTAACCGAGGTTGCTCGCAATGAACAGCTCGACTCACAAGGGAGGCCACGCCCACTCCAATGCAACCTCGATGATGAATTTGTCCGTGTCGACGGCCACGACGTCTACAATACCCCAAGCGCCAACTTGGCTGTGGCTGCCAATGAGCTCGCTCGGCTTGAGCAAACACCAAAGGTCGCCAAGGTCGCCGCCATGCTTAAAGTGGCGCACTGCCAGGTCAACGAGATCCGCCAGGATTAGAGACCTTCCTACTCGACGAGCTTGATTCGCCGATCCACCGCGCCAAGATCTAATCGCCGCCCTAGCCAAAGTTGTTTCGTCGACCAGCACCGCGATGATGGACAACCTCTCCACGAGGGAGCTAGGGGCAACCGCATCGACTACCCTCGCCAACACGATTAGGAAGTTGACCAAGACGTCCGAGCGCACATCAACAATCTCTGAGACGCGTGACATCATATCAACGAGCGTCGTTTCTCTCGCCATGAAGAAGTACACCGCCATCAAGAATACGAGTAAGAGTTTGGTAATCCAAACTCAACCCTCTAGCCACTCAACATCGGCAACGCCGTAGATCACAACAGCGACGATCCCGAAGGGCCTTGAGCATTCACGAGGGCACTCCAAACACTCCAGTGCCCCCGTGGTTTCAAAATCACCGGGGTCGAGCCCTACGAGGGATGGATGAACCCCACACAGTGGCTACAAGCTTATGCCACTTCTGTGCGCGCCGTTGGAGGAGATACCAGTGTCATGGCAAACTATCTTCCCATCATGCTCACGCCAACCATGATGAACTGGTTCACAAGCCTTGCCCTAGACTCCATCGGATCCTAGGAAGAGCTGAAGAAGGTCTTCACCGACAACTACATGGCTACATGTACTCGGCCGGGCACCAAGCATGATCTGAATCGCATCTACCAGAAACCGTCCGAGCTCCTCCGTAGCTATATCAGACATTTTTCCGAGGTGAGGAATTCTATTCCCAACATCATGGAAGCGGATGTCATCACCGCCTTCATCTGAGGACTCCATCACCGTGACCTCTGTTTCAAGTTCTATTGCAAGACGCCAAAGGGGATTGGCAAGATGATTATGACCGCCGATCAGTACGCCGATGTCGAAGAGGCTAAAGTACGCTTTAACGAGGATGTGGGCACTCATCGCCCAACTTGCCGCAGCGATGAGCGACCCGACGATCGATGCCACAGCGACTACAGTCACCATCGGGACAATGGTCGTGATCGGCCAGAAGGGTCCAAATCTAGTCAATATCGTTGTCACCAACCAGACCACATCATCACTGTCGTTGGCGTACCTCACGCCAAGCACAACTACAATGAGCAGTACAAGAAGATCCTTGAGGGTCCGTGCCCTCTTCACAAGAATAGCAAGCATAAGATGAAGGACTACCTCGACTTGGCTAAGGAGTTCCAGGCTAAAAATTCGAACAACGACAACAACAACACAGCTAGAGGCCGCCGACCACCTGGAGACAACAACAACGCCTTCTAGGATCACGACAAAGTGGTCGCCACTATCTTTGGGGGCCTCACCACCACCGAGAGCAGAAGAGATTGGAAGCTCACCGCCCACTAGGTGCTCGCCGTTGGCGCAGAAGATGCCATCGCCAACCCCAGTTATCGCCCCCGGTCTGATGTCCCTATCACCTTCAGTAGGGCTGACCAGCGGGCAGACATCCCTTACACAGGGTGTTTCCCCCTCATTCTTGATGCAACCATCAGGAAAGTGATTTTTAGGAATGTACTCGTCGACGATGGAAGCGCTCTGGACCTCCTCTTCGCTGGAGCCCTAAAGGAGCTAGGCCTTGGGATAGGAGACCTCACACCATCCGACTCCTCCTTCTAGGGTGTGGTACCTAGCAGGACATCCAAACTACTTGAAGAGATCGCCCTCCTAGTATAGTTCAGCACGGCTAACTACCGCATCGAGCACATCAACTTCTATGCCGCGACTTCAACACCGCCTACCATGCCATACTTGGTCGGCTGGCTCTGGCCAAGTTCATGGCCATACCACACCATGCCTATCTGATGCTAAAGATGCCTTCACCTGTAGGAGTTCTAGCCCTATGGGCCAACCTCTCCATCGCCTACGCCTATGAGACAGAGAGTCTCACCCTCGCCGAAGCCACCGACCTCTCCATCCAGATGGCTAGCGTGGTCATCGATGCCAAGATGGTGCCCACCGATGACCTAGAGATCCCAGCGTTGGAGCCTCCATGTGCTTCCGCCAAGTCCAAGGAAACAAAGGAGGTCGACCTTGGCCTAAACGACCCCTCTAAGACCGTCAAGATTGGGGCTCGCCTCAACCCCAAATAGGAAAGCGCGCTCATCTCCTTCTTATGTGCCAACACCGATGTGTTTGCTTGGAAACCTATAGACATGATAGGGGTACCACGAGAGAAGATCGAGCACTCCTTGAATGTCTCGCCGACCGCCAAACCGATCAAGTAGAAACTCTGACAATTCACGCTAGACAAGGAGGCTATTAGGGTAGAAATAAAATGGCTCCTAGCTGCCGGATTTATTAAAAAAGTGTATCATCCTAAGTGGTTAGCAAACCCTATTCTTGTTCAAAAAAAGAATAAAGAATGGAGATTGTGCGTTGATTACACCGATCTCAACAAACACTTCCCTAAAGACCCCTTCGGCCTGCCTCAGATAGACGAGGTTGTAGACCCCACCGCTGGCTGCAAATTGCTCTCCTTCCTCGACTATTACTCTGGCTATCACCAGATATCCCTCAAAGAAGACGACAAGATCAAGACGTCATTCATCACACCTTTCGGTGCGTATTGCTATACCACCATGTCCTTTGGACTCAAGAACGCCGGGGTGACCTACCAAAGGGCAATCTAGATGTGCCTTGACCAATAGATAGGCCGTAACGTCGAAGCTTGCATCGATGATGTGGTCGTCAAATCCAAAATCATCGATAATCTCATCGCCAACCTCGAAGAAACGTTGACCAACTTGAGAAGATTCAGATGGAAGTTGAACCCTTCAAAGTGCATCTTTGGAGCTCCATTCGGCATACTCCTAGGCTACATCGTCAGTGCCCGTGGCATCGAACCCAACCCCGACAAGGTCTCCGCCATCACCAGCATGAAACGACCAACCTACGTAAAGGACATACAGAAGCTTACAGGCTACATGGCTGCTCTCAGCCGCTTTATATCATGCCTCAGCAAAAAGGGACTACCGTTCTTCAGACTCCTCAAGGCCTCCGAGTGCTTCTCCGGGTTGGAGGAGGCAGATACAGCTTTTGAGCAGCTTAAGTTGTTTCTAACGAAACCTCCGATCATGATGGCACCTCGACTAGATGAAACCCTGTTGATCTACATCGTCGCCACTTCTCACGTTGTTACCATAGCTATCATTGTCTAGTGCGAGGAAGCTAGACACGCCTATAAGGTGCAACATCCGGTCTACTTCATCAGTGAGGTTCTTAATGAGTCCAAAACTCATTACCCTCAGGTTTAGAAGCTATTGTACGCCATTCTGGTCACGTCGCGCAAGCTCCACCATTACTTCGAGTACTACAAGATCGTCATGGTCACCGAGTTCCCTCTAAGGGTCATCCTCCACAACAAAGAGGCCAATGGCCACATCATCAAGTGGGCTATCAAGCTCAGCACTTACTCCATCGAATTCAGAAGCAAGCCTACCATTAAGTCATAGGCACTGGCTGACTTCATCGCTGAGTGGACTGAGATCCAAGAGCCCATCCCCGCTACTTGCCCTGAGCACTAGGTAATGTACTTCGACGGCGCCCTCAACATCAACGGTGCTGGTGCTAGCATTTTATTCATCACGTCGACCAAGGACAAGCTCTGATACATTCTCTGAATTCATTTTCCAGCCTCCAACAATGCCACGGAGTATGAAGCATGTCTCCATAGACTCTATATAGCCATCAAGCTCGGCGTCAAATGCCTCATGGTATATGGAGACTCCACGCTGGTCATCAACCAACTCAACAAAGATTGGTCCTATTCTAGTGAGAAGATGGATGCATATTGCGCCAAAATCAGGAAACTCAAAGGGAAGTTCTATGGTATTGAGTACCACCACGTGGTACAAGATCAAAATCAGCTCATCGATCACCTACCTAAGATAGGCTCTTCTCGCACCGTGATTCCACCTGGGGTCTTCGTTCAAGACCTCTTTACGCCATCCATTAAGGAAGAGAAAGAAGTTCAAGAAGTCCCCACCATCAAGCAGCTGGTACTTACAGTACCTTCGCTGGCCGCTGATTGCATGGAATAGTTCATCAAGTACCTCACCAGCACCGATGTACCAGCTGACAAGACTAGAACTGAATGCCTAATCCATCGTAGCAAGCATTACATGCTGGTAGTTAGGAACTTGATGAGGAAAAGTGCCAAGGAAGGGATACTGTAGAAAAGTATCACCTAAGAAGGAGTGAAACTACTTCTTGAAATCCACTCTGGTTTCTGTGGCAATCATGAGGCCTCGAGAAACCTGGTCAGCAAAGCTTTTCGAGCTAGTTTTTATTGGCCCACGACCATCGCCAATGTAGAAGACCTCGTTCGACGTTGTGAAGGATGTCAATTTTTCGCCAAGCAAATACACGTGCCGGCGCAGGAATTGCAGACCATCCTAGCTTCTTGGCCTTTCGCATACCTGGGGACTAGACATGATCGGGCCTTTCAAGCTAGCGCTAGGTGGTTTTTGGTACATGTATGTCGCCATTGACAAGTTCTCCAAGTGGATCAAATACAAACTGCTTGTTTTGGCTACTACAAAGAAGGCGGTCGAGCTCTTCGAAGATATCATTCACAGATTCGGTCTCCCAAATAGCATTATTAGCAACCTCAGAACTACATTTACTGGTCATCATTTTTTGGACTTCTACGAAGACCGATGCATCTCCATCAAATATGTCTCTGTTGCCCATCCTAGAGCCAACGACCAGGTCGAACGGGCGAACAACATGATCCTTGATGCCCTCAAAAAGAGGCTATATCAAAAAGAGGAAAAGCATCCGGGCAGATGGCTCAAACAGCTCCTAGCTATGATCTGGGCACTGTGCACTCAAGCTAGTCGCAGCACCAGTGTGTCTCCATACTTTTTGATCTACGGATAAGAAGCCATACTTCCAGCGAACATTGCCTTCCGAGCACATAGGGTGGAATATTATAACGAAGAGCAAGCCATAGCTATTTGGATAGAGGACGTCGACAGGACCAAAGAAGAATGCATGATCACTTGCATCCGCACAGCCAAATACCTAGAAGGCTTGCGAAGATACTACAATCGCAACATAAAAGGTCGTTCATTTGCTGTTAGCGACCTCGTTCTCCATAGAAAACATAAAACAGAAGGGATGCACAAGCTCTCCTCCCCCTAGGAAGGGCCTTACATGGTCAAAGAGGTTACCCGACCAGGGTCTTACTGGCTATGCGACCTGGACGAATCGATATCCCCAATTCATGGCACATCGAGCACCTTATATGTTTCTATCCTTAAAACACTCCAGATATGTACTCTCCACTCCATAATGATTGAAGTTTTTGTCGCCATAATTTGTCTCCATTATTTCTCCACTACGGTTTAATCTCCATTTGCGGTCGCCAGCTCTAAGCTACTCCCTAACAAACTCCGGTTTAAACTCCAATGCGTGATCTCCATAAATACTCTATCACGTTTCTCCATACTAAAATATCTCTAAGATATTTCACCAACCATCGAGCAGCACACATTCTGCTCTATGTTCTTTGGAGAAAACCCAGTCTCCGATCTCTCCCTACACGTGCTACGGGCTCTGCGCTCTGCGTTATGGGTGGTCGGCTATGGTTCCTCGATCACGCCTGTTCCTCCTACACGTGCATGGGCTCCGCGCTCAACGTTATGGAATACGGGCAAGCCAAGGCCAAGAGCCCAGTAATGAACTAACTACTCAGATGCTACTTATACTACATATAATTGCGTTAGGGTTAACACTACATCGATTTTTCACCGAAAGTGCTGGCAAACTGCATAAACAAGCACATGTCACTTTACAATATTTATACACATACATAAATATTTGTCTATGCCCTAGCGCATTTAACTATCCTCTCTAGATGTTTTATATAGGATACTTTCTGAGTAGGTCATTGCGTTTGGCCCTCTCCGTCCACCTCACCGAACAGATCGATGTCGCCGGCCAGCTTCTTTGTTGCGTCCTCCACCACACCCTCTAGTTGTTGTTGTTGCTTCATTGCACCCATCCCACTAGCAAATCCGGCCCCTATCGCTTGAAGATCGATGGCAGGGTAATGAGACCGGACTACCACCAGGGCATGGGTCATGGCAGAAATAGTGGCATCTCGGTTGAAGCTCTTGAAGTTCTCCCACGCCGCCTTGCATCTGTCGATGATGGTGTTCGGATGCGGCGGGCTATTATTGGGCTGAGGAGCTACCTCCATGTCGACACAGTCGAGCACAGGCTTGACCCCGGTAGCCATGGCATCAAGTTTTGCCCTCTAGGTTCTGGCCTCTAGCTTTAGCATGTCAAACTATGCCCTGGTCCTTTGGTAGTATTCTGCAAGCACCGAGAAGACCCATCAAGCGAAGAAGTCACTTCAGCAACTCTGACCACGAACTACTCACCTTTTAGCTCGGCCAGTTTCTCTACTCACCTAGATGCCTTCTTCTCCTCCTCTTGAAGTTGACCGATGACTTGACGCAACTGATCGAGCTTCGCATCTTGCTCTACAAACATAACGGTCGTCAGCAACAATAAGATTGTTCGGCAATGCAAAGCAAATTCGTTGATCCACCATACCTTTCCTCTGCTCGAAGATGTTTCTCAGCTGCTTGGATTTGTGCTCCAGCTGCTCAGAAAGACTCATCAGCTGTGCGGAGATGGTGGCCAGCTGCTCGGATAGGATGCCCTTCTGGTACTCTAGGTCCCTGGCATTAGGATCAGCAAGATCCCACTCGCACTGGGCCCTTTATACTTTCTTCTCCATCAGCTTCACCGCCTCCTTTAGCTTCGTATTCTCCTTGGCAAGGGGCTCCATCCTCTTGATCAGCTATTGCCGGTGTACGACAGTTCGTGCTATGCTCTACAAAAGCACCAAGATTATGAAGAACTCCAATCTCCAACGTCAAAGATGGACATTGCCGATGCAATACTAACCTTGATCTACTTCATGGCTATGGAAAGGGTCAACTCTAGCCTCTTCACCTCTCTGGTGGTATCCTCCTCTTCCACGACCACCACTTCATCCCCCCGCTTGCGGAGGATCCAGACGGTTTGAGGTTGTGATTCCTCACGCTCAATCTCCTCCACCTCGTCCTCTTCCTCCATAGCTGGTGGCGCCACCTGGGGGATGGTGGCCGCACAGCGCATTTGACCACACCCTCCTATGTCTTAGGGAGTGCCGCCTGCTCCTCCAGCACCACCAGCCTCCCCATCCTAGACTCTAGCATGACGTTGGCAGCTCTAGCTCCTGCCTTTGAAGATTCGGTGGCTCCCACCGTCGTCCCTAGCGTCTCCATCACATCAACCACTGTCGTCATCAACCGTTCTCCACCGCCAACTCCATCAGCAGTGGTGGTCAACTCCTCCGTAGGCCGCCGAGCGCCCAGGGACTCTAGGACGGGGTCTGTCGGCATTGCCTCCGCACTAGGACCAGCCCTCGGCTGCTCGCCAGTCTGGACGGATGGATTTAGATCCTCCATACGCCTCGCTCTGTATCAGATTAGCTCATCAATCGCCGCAACTATAAGGATCCGACAGCAAAATGAATCCAAGGCAAGGATACTTACACGTTGGCCTCCCGGTACACAGTTCTAAACTAGCACTACCTCCTTGAGCACCCAGGCATGGGTCTGCAGTCAACATGCATGCCCTGGGCTAGAGGTCTCATGACCCCCGCTGTCAGCCTCTCGTCCGCCTATCGCTCGGGTACTCCTTCCGCCTATTGTTTGGGGACTCTTTTCACCTGCAACTCAGGGACTCCCTTCGCCTATTGCTTGGAGACTCCTCCCCTCCTTTTGATTGCACATCCATGCGTGTGTTGCGTGGTGGCACCTCAGTGCTCAGAGGAGGAGCTACTAGAGCCCCATTGTCATCCGACTACTCGGACATCGCCGCACTCTACATCCGAGTGGTCTGATCACCACCAAGCGAGATGCCACCCGGCTTGTGGGGAGCTACACCCGCCATCTTTCTCTTCTTGTGGGCCAGCTCATCTATCGCCGCCCTTTTCCCCGGGACTTTCTCCAACACCGGGGCGACTCTCCATCCGACCAGCGTCTGTGCCTCTAGACTTCGATGAGGCGCTGACAGCACCTTCCTCTGGCTGAGTGGTTGGCCGGGCGTCCACTACCTTCGACCAATCGCTCCTCGACACGCCTGAGAAGTACGCCGCTTGTTCCTGTGAATGGATCTTTCCACAAGTAAATCAGTTCACTGCTCAACAACAGTACAGGATAAAAAAGCATCAGGAACAAACAGTTAAGACTTTTACCTAAGGAGGTGGGTTCGTGTAGTTGAAGGCTCTCGTCTACCCTGACACTCTAAATGGGGCATTTGGAGCAAATAGTTTGGCTGCTCGGCGTATCACAGCCTCCTTCGACAGCCTCCCCGTCCTCTCTCGGGTGCCGTCAGTGTCTCCCTTGAAGTCAAAACCCACGTGGGCCCTCTCCTCACAGGGCTGGACGTGGCACACTATGAAACTCACCGCCACCAGTGCGCGGTTCATCTTTACACCCTTTATCAAGCCGAGGAGCTCCCTCACCTGATCCATATCAGCACTGCTCGGCTTCTTCGACCAGCTCCTCTAGTTCTCCGGAATGTGGTCGATGTCACAGCGGATGGTAAGATGACTTTGTTTCATGTAGAACCACCCGGCGTTCCATCAGCGAGGTGTTTAGCGGCATAGTGATGTACTCGCCGGCCATCCTATCACAAAGTTGCAGATACACGCCGCCGACCACTCTAGAACCGCCATCGTCCTTCTTCTTCAACCAGAATAGGTGTTGGAAGAGGTTGAAGTGGTGAAGAATTCCGAGATACGCCTCGTAGAAATGGATAAAAATGGAGATGTGCAAGATGGTGTTGGGATGCAGATTGCACATATTCACTCCCCGGAACTCCAACAGATCCCGCAAGAAAGGATGAACAGGAAATCCTAATCCATGCTAGAAATAATCTTCAAATACTATGACTTCATCGGTATGCGGCATCGGGTAGGGCTCACCATTGGCCGGACGCCATCCAGCGGTGACACGGTTAGGGAGAACGCCCGCCTCCACCATCCGGTTGAGCTCCGCCTCCCCCATGAGTGATGACACCCATTCCTTGTCTCAGCTTGATCCGGTGGCCGCCTTCTTCGGGTTACCAACTCCCCTCTTCGGCGCCATCTCTCAGATCTGGTTTGGGATTGGCAGTGGAAGCGCGTGTGAATGTGAATCGGGAAGCGCGAGGGCTAAGGAGGAAGACGAAGTGGCAAAGGTGGGAGCGCGGGGTGCGGCGGCGTAGTTATAAAGCACCCTCCCCATTTTTCGCATTCAAGGGTTTTTGGGAAACCGCTTCATGATTTGCGCCTCTCCGAATTCTCCAAAGCGTCGTGCTAGGCTGTTACCTGGGCTTTCGCGTAACTGCAGCCCATATCGCTGACTTTTTTGCCGCAACTTGTTACTGCACACCGAATATTCGTCGACTTCTCCATAATACCATTAAGGCTCAGTAACCACTACTGTACGGCCATTACTCTGGGTTTTCTCCAAGATTTGATTTCTCCAAGATTTCCACTTGTGGCTCGGGGACTATGTCATCATTACGACTTGGTTCCTCACCACGCGGGGGATTTTCTTCTAGTTACTATTGTTTCTAACCCTAACACCACGTGACCACGTTACCTACTGTCAGGCTCGAAGACTAAGTGGGCACACTTCACCTTGCGATAAATGTGCTTTTCTTATGTTGGAGCTCAGCCCAGGGACTGGCTACCTACTCGGCTGGTCTTCTGCTTTTCTTCTACTTTGGACCCTGTCACTACGTGACTGCGTCACCTATTGTCAGGCTTGGGGACTAAGTGGGCACACTTCACCTTGCGGTGAGTGTGTTTGCTTTAATCTGGAAGACTCCACGCCTCCTGAAGTTGAAGAAGACTATCTCCCTTTCTCATGGTCGGACTCTAAGTGGGCACACTTGGTCCACTGCGAAGAATTTTTTGATTTTGAACTTGAGCTCCTTACATCCTTGTGGCAAGCCTTACTTGGGATGCACTGCTCGACGACGGTTCACAACTGCTCGGCGACTCAGTATGGTGGTCGGACTATGAGTCTGACTGCTCGGCTTTGTTCGTACCTGCTCAGACAAGCTTAAGACGACGTTGCACAACAGATACAAGGCGCTCAGGGATTAGCTGTGGGGGGTACGACCCCGGATACCCATGGCAGACTACATGGGCTACGCCCCTAGGGGTGGCCCAGCCTACGAGATGAAGCCTTACGGAGCACGGCGCTGCTCGGCGCGCCTTGCAAGACACCGGGAAGATATCCTGAAGATACTACGAGATCTGTTAGGATACGTATGATCCCATGATTCCTATAATCTATTATTACATTTCGGTTATCTCCTAGATCTAACCGATTTGTAACCCTGCCCCCTAGACTATATAAGGCGGGCAAGGACCCCCTCCAAACACAGGCAATATCATACGAAGCCAATACAATCCAACATACCACAGGAGTAGGGTATTACATCACGCTGACGGCCCGAACTTGTCTAAGTCTTGTGTCTTTGTTGCCTTCTTGTTCTCGATTACACGCATCTGTGTCGATCAATCCACCTTTGTGGGATACCCCTCGGAGGACTGCCGATGATAAACTGTCGACACTCATACAACTATATGCAAGTACTCTCTATCTCTACTTCCCAAAAAGAATGTAATCCTAGGTTTAATTTTGAGTTAGTTGAACTTTGTTATGTTTGACCAAATTTATAGAAAAAATAGTGTTAATATTTATTTTCCAAATAAGTTTATTATGAAAATGTATTTCATAATTAATATAATCCAATAGTATATAGTTATTCAACATTATAGAAATTAATACTTTTTTATATAGTTTTAGGTCAAATTTAATAATATGTATTTAACTCACCAAAAAGTAAGAATTAGATTTTCTTTTTTAGGATGGAGGGAGTTATATTTATAAAATGTGCACAATGTTCGTGCATGCATGCGCGCACATACACCAATATGCATCCTAGTACTCCTATATATATAGTCAACACATGGTGCCACCTTTGAAAGGTCCGTGCCATCGTCCTCCATAAAGTTGTAGAGCTCCTACTACTCGATGTGACCGTGCTACCGCTCCATTCATCGGCCTACGTACAGTGGATGACCCGAAATGCTCATGGGATGGTGACCACAACGGCATGAGTGCCGATCCCTCCCCCCACCGCACATACACACACGGACACACCACATCACCACGGCCCATGATGCATGGCTAAGGATGGCAACGGATCGGGTTTGGTGCGGATATCCGCGGGTTTCGGGTTCTGCGGGTTCAGGTTTGGGGATGGTTTTTCACCCACGGTTTTCGGGTTCGGGGCCCCGAAACCAATCGGATTCGGTTTCGGGTTTGGTTTTCCACCCGTGGATATCCAATAGATATCCGAAATAAATCATTTGGAATTAAAACTCATGTTTTATAATATACTAATAATAATTTGTTTACTTAGATTATTACATTTATTTAAAGTTGACTCATGAAAATAATTATTATTTGTTGCCTCTTGTTTATACATGTGAATATGTGTATATATATCCGCGGGTTTCGGGTATCCATTCGGGTATCCGTTCGGATTTCGGGTATCCGCGGGTTTGGTTTTGGGGATGGATTTCCACCCGAATCGGTTTTCGGGGCGGATTCGGGTTTCGATTTTGGGTTTCGGTTTTGGGTGCACGGAGACTCCACCCGATCCGAACCCGACCCGTTGCCATCCTTATGCATGGCCGGTGTGAGCGAGAGCTCATCCCTGCAATGTTTGGCCGCCCATCATTGCATGCATGCATGCGAAGTGAGCAGAAAAGAAAGCAATTTACAATTCGTGTTCACCCATGGTTGGCTCGTTTACCATCTCTTTTATTTTCTTCAGATGGTTGGCTTACTGCTTCCCATGTGGGTAGGGATGAAAACGGATATCGGATATGGACGGATATCACCGATATTACATTTGTTTTCATATTTCTGTCCGGATTCGGATTCGAATACGGATAGTGTCAACTATGTCGGATAGGATACGATTGGATATCGATATCATAAATATGCGATTTGAGTATTCGGATACGGACAGTGGTGGATGCACGATGCGGGATAAGGGGGGCTAAAACAATGGAGATGTTGATTTGCATGAAGATTTAATGGTGAAATCAAGCTTTTGCTACTTCTAAGCACGGTAACGGCAGTGCTCCTATCCAACGGCCGGGGATCTATTAGTGATTAGGCTTGAAATCAAGAAATTAGGGGGGCTGGAGCCCCCCCTGTGGATCCGCCGCTGGATACGGATACGGTATCGGATGTTGAATATCCGGACTCGGATACGGACAGATCTCAACCCCTCTAAACAGATTTGGTTTCGAATACGGTCGGAAAATATCCGTACCGTTTTCATCGCTACATGTGGGGGCGTACGTTTTGGTTTGGCAGTGAGTGTGTTCGGCTGGCATATTATCAGCGCTGCAGCTGCAAAAAAAATCACTGTAGGCTCATGTATTATGGTCAGCTTGGATATGGGTCCTTGGCAGATCTCCCGTGCGCCCTTCAAGCTGATCGGTAAATGAGCGGTCCGCCTCGTTGGCTCAAGGTGTGTGCGTGGCGTTCGTGAGTGAGAAAGCTTTCCTGAGTCTGCATGGTGACCACGCCATGGGCCGATATTAGGAATAGCCAATGGGTTTTGGATTTGGGCATGTGCGCCTTTTGCTTATTGGGCTGAGCCCATGTATAACTATACTACACATGTTTTTTCTGTACGGAAAACAAAGGGTAGTATGGAATATTCAGAGAGCAAACAGAACACCTTTCTTCTTTCTTCCGTTCTATTAATTGTTCTTCTTCCTCATCTAGATCTCTGGTTGTTGTTTGGTTCCAATCCCAATGCTTCTTTGCCTATGATGCTAAAAAAAATGCTTCTATGCCTATCCATGTTACCTTGCCGCTAACAAATGAGATCTTCATCAAACATAAGCTTAATTAGAGCTTGGTTTGGTACGTGCATGGGTGTTTCTTCTGTTTTTTTTTTGGTTTGTTTGTTCTTTATGAGCTTGTTGCTATCAGCCAAAGGATATGGATCTGTAACGAGGGATGATTAAGTGAATGAATTATACATAGGCAAGAAATCTTTGTTAAAAAACTTGTGTTGGTGACATTTCTGAAATTTTGTTACTTCTGTTGTGTAACATTTCTGAATTTTCGTTACCACCGCCGCAACTAATATGAACTTGTGAAGCAAATTCGATAGGAAAATATAACACCTTTCAACAAATACATTGTTTAGGAACGTCACCCTTCAAATAATTGTTGGTATTTCTACCACCA
This sequence comes from Miscanthus floridulus, assembly GCF_019320115.1. Taxonomy (NCBI): domain Eukaryota; kingdom Viridiplantae; phylum Streptophyta; class Magnoliopsida; order Poales; family Poaceae; genus Miscanthus; species Miscanthus floridulus. The sequence continues at coordinate 18,782,441 of NC_089583.1, forward strand.
ATCGTCGTCGTCATGACTCATGAGTACCATTGGGATGGGCCCTCTTAATTAACACAAGTGGACAATAGACACAATTCAAATCACCATCAAGGCGCAGATTTAGTTTGGGCCTGTAAGGATAGTGGCATAAAATGGGCTTATTTTGTTGGGCTTTAAGCCTTTATAGCTATCAAATGGCTAGAAAACGTTACGCGATCTCTTTTTTCTTCCTGCTTTGGTCGCCGCAGCTCGGTGCTCGGCAACTGAGATTAGCCATTGGACCGAGCTAAATTCCAGAGCACAACAAAGTAAAAAAACATAAACGGCCCATGAACAGCACCCTGGAAAAAAAATTGGAGAAATAATCATCGCTCTCAATTCCCAAATAGCCTTTAAATAGTGAATTGTAGGATAGGATTTCAGCCATTGTATCAAGCGCTACACATAGCGTAAAGCCACGGCAGCGTTAATCCGCAAATCCGTCATAGTAGAACAACTATTTCCGGTGATAATAATCGCTAATGAAGCCATTGACTTTAGAATGAGACATCGGAATCAAACAAATGAGAAGAGTGCAACCGTTGGACGGCAGGACGGGTCACCTTGTTATGCTATCACTATCAGTGTCAGACCAATACCAACGATGTGAGTTCATCCCTATTGTAGATCCACCCCTTTCTTTTGGTACCTCTTCAAAATGTTGATCCATCCCTGGCTCTTGGTAAAAGATTAAAGAAACTCCAACATCATGCATCCATGTATCTTATCATTGAAAAGAAACGAAGTTGTTATATTTCAGGTGTCTGGATTTTTAAACAACAATCTTAGGCAACCAACTAGTACAAATAAAGGTACAACTTACACAAAGATAATTTTAAAAAATTTCCAATGGTCAACAATGACAAAATTATATGTTGCCAAAAAGATCAAGGAGTAGCAAAGAAAACACATATATATCTTACTCCATCCATTCTAAATTATAAGACATTTTGGCTTTTTTTTATACATAATTTTTGCTGTGTAGCTAGATATACACCATATCTAGATGCATAACAAAAGCAACTTATCTAGAAAAATCAAAACATCTTGTAATTTAAAACGGATGGAGTACCATCTATATCATGAAAATATATAGTTACGCAATCATGAACTAAATTCCCAATGATGCCACCACAATCTCTGCAAAGTATACAGGTTTATTGATCATGCCACATTAGTACCATCTGCCTCTACTGTATGTAGTATATATGTACCACTACTACTCTGTTAGAGAGAGAAGATAAGTAAGATAACAGCAGGTTGATCTCCTAATCAGCAGCTACGTCTACGTGCTACTCTTCCTTCCTCAGCCTCAGGACAGTCATATACTTCCAGTCTTCCACTGTTCTTGGCTGCCATTGATGGATCCCGTCTGCACCTTGTCCACCATCATCCAGTCCCTTGTACCTGTACCATTTCGCGCATGCGAGGAACACGAAGAAGCTGACGGCACCGATGAAGGCGATGAGGAAGTAGAACCAGTCCAACTTCCCCCTGTTGAGGTTCTCGGCGAGCCACCCGTCGTCTCCCCGCACGGGATCGGCCGTCACGCGGTGCACCACGACTACCAGCAGCCCGCTGAGGTACAAGGACAGCACCAGACCGGTGAAGAGGAGCGACCCGGCGACGCTGCGCATGTTCTCTGGGAACTGCTTGTAGTAGAACTCCATCTGGCTCACCTGGTTGAACGCCTCCGAGAGGCCCAGCGCCGCCAGCTGCGGCACCAGCCAGAACGCCGACGCCGGCGAGACGAGGGTGACTGAGAGTAGCTCGCGGTTCGCCTCCGCCTGGTGGAGCACGGCGAGCTCGCGCCGGCGCTGCTCCACGACGCCGGCGATGAGCTAGGCCACGACGGAGAGTACCATGCCCACGCCCATGCGCTCGAGCACGTGACGCCGCCCTCGACGCCGGTGAGCCTGCGCAGCCGCGGCACCACGAGGCGGTCGTAGAGCGGGATCCACACGGCGAGCGCCAGCATGGGGAAGATGGTGAACGACGCCGGCGGCATCTCGAAGCCGCCTCCGGGGCAGAGGCGGCGGTTGACCTGCGCCGCCTGCAGGACGACGTAGGTTGGTCTGCGCGAACGCGACGTAGTAGACGATGCTGTTAGTAATCCTGTGTAATCCATAGATAGAGCATGTTTATTTTTAGCCTTTGCATGGACATGTGGTTGCCGTGTGCGTAGGAGGTCGTGGACGAGAATCGCTCGCCATGAACCTGGCTATGGCCGGTGATTGCGGCGCATGGGGATGGACGTGCGCACTTCACGCGATCGTCGGAGCCATGGCTTGCATAGCTCTGCTCTGTAATTCAATAAAAGGAAGAATACAATCTCAGAAAAGCTGCGCTTCCGGGCAGCAACAAAACTCCACTGCGTTCCTGTTCTTGTCCATCGTTGTGAGCCCGCCGTCCGCTAGAGCCCGCCGTCGGCGTTCCTCGCTTCTTGCGACTGACAAGTGGCATCAGAGCTAACTTACGAGGGACCTCGTTGTCGCCATGGCATCTCCACCGAGACCTCGTGGACGTTCCCCGTCCAAGAAGAAGAACGACGGCAGCAGCGGTTCAGGTGTCAAGACGCCGCCACGTGCGCCTTCCCCGAGTTGCTCTCCTCTTCCTCGCCGATCGCGCACCCGCGGTGAACGGCGCTCACACACCCGCGACGCACGCCGTCCACGAGAGGCCGTCATCGAGCACATCATACGCGAGGGAGGAGGCTCCGGGAACTGGCCGCAGCTCATGCAGACAAACTACCATGAGTGGTCCCTCCGCATGAAGCTGAAACTGCAAGCCCGTCACCTCTGGGACGCCATCGAGTTCGACGACGGCGACTTCGACGACGACCGGAGCGCCCTCGACGCAATTTGCAGCGCGGTACCGGCGGAGATGGTGCCCGCGCTCGCGACTAAGGACACCGCCAGGGAGGCTTGGGAGGCCATCAAGACCCTCCGCATCAGCGACGATCGTGTGCTGAAGGCAACCGCCCAAAACCTCCGGGCGGAGTACGAGAACCTCACTCTCCGCAACGACGAGGCCATCGAGGACTTTGCCCTACGCCTCACCGGCATGGTGCAACGTCTGGCAACACTCGGCGACCCTGAACCCGACGACAAGGTGGTGGCCAAGTACCTCCGCGTCGTTCGACCACGCTACAAGCAGTTGGTAATCTCGATTGAGACCCTTCTCGATATCTCGCAACTGTCAATTGAGGAGGTCACAGGGAGATTGAAGGTCGCCGACGGTGTTGAGTCCGTTCTAACGCATACTGCGAGCGGGAAACTGCTCCTCACTGAGGAACAGTGGGTGGAGAGGTACAAGAAGAAGGACCAAGAGTCCGGCCGGGGCGGCTCCAGCTCTGGTGGTCGTGGCAAGTTCCGCGGCAGAGGCCGCGGCCACGGCTCCGGCGGGTCAGGGAGCTCCGGCGGCTCCAGCTCCAGCCGTGGGCCTCCGCCTGACGAACCGTGTCCGCGTTGTGGCAAAAAGGGCCATTGGGCTCGTGATTGCCGCAACAAGAAGAAGAAGGAGCCAGCCCATCAGGCCCATGTGGCCCGAGAAGAGGAGGAGGCTACTTTGATGCTGGCCATCGATGTGGCCTAGGAGGAGGCCATCTGTTCCCCTCCGGCCACGGTGGAGCTCCACATCCTGGAGAAGAAGGTCACCGCCGATCTCGACGATGCGGCGGACCGGGATCCCTCGCGTTGGATCCTGGACACTGGGGCGTCCAATCATATGTCCGGATCCCGCGCCACCTTCGCCGACCTCGACATCGGCATCACTGGCTCCGTCCACTTCGGGGACGGCTCCATCACCCGCATCGAGGGCGCCGGCACGGTGCTCTTCCACTGCAAGAACGGCGAGCACCGGTCGATTCCCAACGTCTACTATCTCCCTCGCCTCACCGCCAACATCATCTCCGTCGGCTAGCTCGACGAAGGCGGGTACCGGGTGCTGGTGGAGAATGGCGTGATGCGGGTGCGTGATGAAGACCGCCGCCTCCTCGCCAAGATCCCTCGAAGCCCGGGTTGGCTGTACACCCTCGGCGTCACTATCGCGCGCCCGGTGTGCCTGGCGGCGTGCACGGACGACGACGCCTAGAGGTGGCACCAGCGTTTCGGCCACATCCACTTCGCCGCACTGCGCAAGATGGGGCACGAGGAGCTGGTGCGTGGGCTGCCAGTCATCGACCAGGTGCAGCAGGTCTGCGATGCCTGCCTCGCTGGGAAGCAGAGGAGGGCACCCTTCCCTCAGAAGGCGCTCTCGCGTTCCACGGAGCCGCTGCAACTTCTTCATGGAGACATCTGCGGCCCCATTACACCGATGACCCCGAGTGGTAACAAGTATTTCCTTCTACTTGTCGACGACTACTCACGCTTCATGTGGATCTCCCTGCTGCCATCCAAAGACGCCGCGGCCACCGCCATCAAGAACATTCAGGCTGCTGCAGAACGCAAGAGTGGGAAGAAGTTGTTGATGCTGCGCACCGATCGTGGCGGAGAGTTTGCCGCCGCTGACTTCGTCAACTACTGCGCCAAACTCGGTGTTCGCAGGTAGCTCACGGCACCGTACACTCCTCAATAGAACGGCGTCGTCGAGCGCCGCAACCAAACCATGGTGGGCACGGCCAGGAGCATGCTGAAGGCCAAGTCTCTTCCTGGTGTGTTCTGGGGGGGCGGTGACAATGGCGGTTTACCTGCTGAATAGGTCTTCCTGCAAGGCGATCGACGGGCGCACCCCCTACGAGCTCTAGAACGGGCGCACGCCGTCGGTCTAGCACCTCAGGACGTTCGGGTGCATCGCCCACATGAAGGTGAACACGCTGCACCAGAAGAAACTCGACGACCACAGTCGACGCATGGTGTTCATCGGCTATGAGCCGGGGTCCAAGGCCTACCGGGTCTTTGATCCCCTGACGCGACGTGTCCACATCAGCCGCGACGTCATCTTTGGCGAAGCAGCAGAGTGGGCATGGTCTGCAGCAGATCCAGCCGAGCCGAATGACTTCACCGTCGAGGAGCTAGAACACCAGGAGCCCTCCGTGATCACCACCACCAGTACGACTACGGCGTACACTCCTGCATCAGGCTCTGCGTCAGGCTCCCCGTCACCTGCTTCGTCGAGCGTGCCCGTGACCCCAACCGTAGACTGGTTCGCGGCTGGTTCTCCAGCTGCTACCGGCCCCTCTCCAGCATCGAGCCCCACGGCGCAGCCCCACGTCGAATTTGCCTCCTTGCCCGGAGCCGAGGCCCGTGACTTCCTCGACGCCGATCACGACGATGACGCTCCCCTCCGATTTTGCCGCCTCGACAATGTGCTCGGGGAAGCCCTGACACCTAGGCTCGCCCATCGTGATTTGGAGGAGCACCTGCTGCTGGCAAGTGATGTCGAGCCAGCATCCCTCGAGGAGGCGATGCGCCACGAGTGTTGGCGCCTGGCCATGCTCGACGAGATGACCTCCATCGAAGCCAGTGGCACGTGGAAGATGGTGGAGCCACCGGCGCACATCAGGCCGATCGGCCTCAAGTGGGTGTACAAGGCTAAGAAGGACGCCGCCGGCATCGTCACCAAGCACAAGGCACGCCTTGTCGCAAAGGGGTACGTGCAACGTCAGGGCGTCGATTTCGACGAAGTCTTCGCCCCCGTCACGTGCCTAGAGTCTGTTCGACTCTTGCTCGCTCACACTGCCTGTCAAGGTTGGGCGGTCCATCACATGGACGTGAAGTCCGCGTTCCTGAATGGGGTGCTTCAAGAAGAGGTGTACGTCGAGCAGCCTCCCGGATTCATCCTCCGTGGGCATGAGAACAAGGTTCTTCGTCTCGTCAAGGCTCTCTACGAACTACGTCAGGCTCCGCGGGCATGGTATGCCAAACTCGACGAGTCCCTCATCGGACTTGGGTTTTGGAGGAGCGCCTCCGAGCACGCAGTCTACCTGCGCGGGATTGGAGCTCGCCGACTGGTGATCGGGGTTTATGTCGATGACCTCATCATCGCCGGCGGCAACCAAGTCGACACGACACCTTCAAGAATCAGATGAAAGCCACATTCAAGATGAGCAACTTGGGTTTGGTCCACTACTACCTTGGTCTGGAGGTGTCCCAGACTGAGGTCGGCATCACCATCTGTCAAAGCTCTTACGCGGCCAAGATCTTGGAGACTGCTAGGCTGACAGGTTGCAACCCCAGCGCAACCCCGATGGAACCTCGTCTGAAACTGAGCATGGTGAGCTCGGCTCCTTCCATCGACTCAACCATGTATCGCAGTGTGGTGGGCTCTCTGCGATATTTGGTGAACACGAGACCTGACCTTGCGTATTCGGTGGGCTACATCAGCCGGTTCATGGAGAACCCAACCACCGAACACCTGGCGGTCGTGAAACGGGTGCTGCGATATGTCGCTGGTACCCTGCACTACGGTTGCTTCTACAAGAAGAAGAAGGATGCGCAGCTCGTCGGCTACAGTGACAGCGACTTAGCCGGGGACATTGACACGCGCAAGAGTACCACCGGCGTCCTCTTCTTCCTTGGCGACAACACCATCACCTAGCAGTCACAAAAACAGAAGATCGTGGCGCTGTCTTCGTGCGAAGCTGAGTACATCGCGGCGACAACAGGAGCCTGCCAGGGAGTTTGGCTGGCATGGCTACTTGCTGAGCTCAAGAGCGAGGAGGCCAGCGCCATCACCTTGAGAATCGACAACCAGTCCGCCATCGCGCTCAGCAGGAACCCTGTCTTCCATGATCGCAGTAAGCACATCGATGTTCGTTATCATTTCATTCGTGAATGCGTGGAGGAGGACAGGGTGAGACTTCAGTCCATTGGGACAACGGAGTAGCTGGCGGACATTCTTACCAAAGCTCTGGGGCGTGAATGCTTTTGCGAACTGCGCTCCAGAATTGGAGTCATTGATGTATAGGGTTTACACAAGGATTAGGAGGAGAATTTGTTAGTAATCCTGTGTAATCCATAGATAGAGCATGTTTATTTTTAGCCTTTGCATGCACACGAGGACCGACATGTGGTTGCCGTGTGCGTAGGAGGTCGTGGACGAGAATCGCTCGCCATGAACCTGGGCATGCAAGCTATGGCCGGTGATTGCGGCGCATGGGGATGGACGTGCGCACTTCACGCGATCGTCGGAGCCATGGCTTGCATAGCTCTGCTCTGTAATTCAATAAAAGGAAGAATACAATCTCAGAAAAGCTGCGCTTCCAGGCAGCAACAAAACTCCACTGCGTTCCTGTTCTTGTCCATCGTTGTGCTCTCGTCCGCCCCGACGTTCGCTAGAGCCCGCCGTCGGCGTTCCTCGCTTCTTGCGACTGACAGATGCAGGTGCCCCACGCCGGCATTATGCGGAGGACGCACTTGGCCTCCTCCACCTGCTGCAGGCTGCACAGCCGCCACGGGTCCTTGGGGCCGCCGCTGGTGTCGTCGACCTCGCTGTCGGAGTCCACCACCACGGCGGCCTTGTCGAGGAACCTGAACTGGTCGGTGTAGGGGAGCCTCGACAAGAGCGAGCTTGCGTGGCGCGTCCTGAAGAGGGACGCCGCGGGCAGTGGCGGAGCCAGGATTCCAAACTTGGGTATTCCTACTTCCATGTCAATAAAAAAATCAGTTGTTTTTAACTGCAATGAGTGAAAATACTACAAAATATGAGCCAATTTGAGAGGCTGTTTTTTACTGTTTTGGGCTTCAATGAGTGAAAATACTACAAAATATGGCATTATACATATACATATACAAGTATATACACATATATACATAGAAGTGTGCTAAAATAGTTGGGTATTCCTGGGAATACGGGGAATACCCTCTGTATCCGCCCATGGCCGCGGGGTCTTCTGGCTCCGGGGCGCGCCGCTTGCGGACCGCCGCGACGGCGACGCGGAAGACGCTGGCCAAGGGGATCCCCTCGGGGCGCACGCGGACGTAGAGCCCCGCGCCGGCGAAGAAGAGCACGCAGGAGGCGAACATGAGCGCGGGGGGGATGACGAACCCGACGCACCAGCTCACGTTGCTCTGCACGTAGATGATCCCCGTCGACGAGCCCACGACGGCGATGGTCAGGATGAAGTAGTACCAGTTGAAGAAGCTGTTGATCCCGCGGCGGCCGGACCCGTGCGCGGGTAGAACTGGTCGGCGCCGAACGGCAGGCTGCACGGCCGGATGCCGCCCGCGCCCACCACGATGAACAAGAACGACAGCGACAGCACCGCGAGGTGCTCCTCTGTCGCGCCCGCGCACTGCTGCCCGCCCGCCCCGGCGCTGCACGCCGGCCGGTGCAGCGCCGGCACGCCGGCCTTCAGCGTCAGGATGATCATGCCCTGCCGTCGAGATCGAGATCAGAAAGAGTTCCCACACCAAAAATCAAGATTCAGCCGCCCGCAGCTAACTGCAGATCAAGTTCGTTGGCGATGCCAGTTTCTTACGTACGATGAGTGTCGCGACGCAGCCGAAGCCAACGGTGGCGTAGCGGCCGAGGCAGAGGTCGGAGGCGAACGCGCCGAAGACGGTGGCGAGGTTGGTGGTGCCGCCGAACACGTTGAGCGCCACGGCGGCGCGGACGTTGGTCATGTGGAAGACGGAGGTGAGGTACACCATCAGGTTCGCCGCGGTGCCGATGCTGCCCAGCTTCTCGAACGTCTCGTTCCCGATCACGAACGGCATCGCCTTCCACCCCCGGTACCGGACCTCCCGCCCGGCGGCGTCCCGCGTCGCGGTGGCGTCCAACGAGTCGCAGTGGACGGTGCCGTCATCGTGGACCGCGAGAATGGTGTCGCCGCCGGCGGGCGCCGTGGCGTGTTCACCGGTGCGGGGGACGGAGGGGCGCGCCATCGCCGCAGTTCTTGCGGCGCGACACACGTGGCGGGCGGAGGCGGTGTTGAATTGGTTGACCGTCCGAGGAGAGCGCGTCAGCGGCTCAGCGCGCCAAGGAATCTGTCGCTGTAGACGGGACGGGACCTGGAGTCCGCGTTTCGGCACTTATACAGAGGACTGACAGGTGGGACCAACAAAAACTGGAGGGTTTGTGTGCTGTGTGGGCGTTGGCGCTGCTGCCGAAACTCGTTCAACAAGATTTCTGTTAAGACTCTTTTCTGTTATTCTGTTGGGAGATTTCTTTTTTCTCAACAAAATCCAACGACAGTAGTTTTCAGCGACAACAATAAATGAGAAACAACGGTACATACTATAACACGCCTAGAGTGGTTTTGGTTTTGTTTTAAGTTAAACTTATCTAATTTTCAGTGAGTCTAGATAAATATGGACCAACATCTACAACACCAAACTAGTTTCATTTAATCCACCATACAATGCCCCTGTTCGGCTTACCCCATATTCGGCTTGTTTGGCTTCTTTTTTCAGCCAGAACAGTGTTTTTCTCTCACAACAATTCAGCCGGAACAGTATTTTTCAGCCAGTTTCAGCCAAGTGTCAGACCAGCGAACGGGGCCAATATGTCTTGAGATTGCATTTATTTGGTATTGGAGACGTCACTGCATATTTCTATAAACTTCATCAAAGTTATAATGCTCGACGTATAGAATAAAGAAACCCAAATAACTTATAATTTGAAATGAAGTGGCATTTCTGGTTGCAAATATTAAAACTCAACTTAGAGTTTCTTATAATTGACTACTACCTCTGTACTAAAATATAATGAATTATAAGTTTGTCGTAAGTTATTCTAAATTTGACCAAATTTATAGGAAATAACAATAATAATATTTATAATATCAAATGAACATCATTATATATATTATGAGATATATTTTTTATAATTTATCATTTTTATGTAGTAGATGTTAATACTATTCTATATAGACATTCATCAAACCTATGATAGTTCACTTAGGATAAACTCAGAACCGGGATGGAGGACCTTAGCTATGAGATGGTGATGTAGCAAGTGCTCTTGGGGTTTCCACTCGCCCTGTCCTCGCCGCCGCCATAGTCACCACCGATGAACCTAGCTACATCTCTTGTGCATAGGCCATCTCCAATGCCTCAAGCCTCACCTTCTAGTCACCACCCCGTGCACAACCCCTGTCTCACCCCTCGTCCGATGGTGTGAATCCTTGGTAGCTTAGATCTTCAGTGCGCCCTTCTCTAGATCCTAATACACTACACCAGTTGCCCATCATCACCAACGACGTGTGGGAGATGGTCATGCCACCGCTAGGTGGCCCTCGAGATTTAGATCTAGGGCATACCATTTTTGTCGCTACGTAGAGGGTGGTGATATATAGATATTGGAGATGTTGGACCCACCATCGCTGGGGTACCCACTTAGATCCTGATCTTTGGTAGTTGCCTAAATGTTGGTTGTTGCCATCACCACCTCCCCTCACAGGGAGCTCCTACACTAGTCCTCATCAGCATTCCGCTCGTCCTCCATCATCGTTAGCTCCCACCTCTAACTATCTCCATCGTTGAGGACGGCGGGGACGATAAACCCTTTACCTATGGTTGATGATCAGGTTTTCTTGAAGTGAGAGCAAGTGGTAGATCTATCGTTGTCGCCATTGTTGGATGGATATCCTCTAGTCAAGATCCTGTTTCAAATCACTAGGGAAGTCATTTTTTGTCTAAGTATGGATCTAGATCACAAGTTAAGTATGGATCTAGATCACAAGTTGCTCCTAGTCAATAAGCTCATCTCATTGCGTTTTTGAAGGCTTAGATATGCTCCTTATAGCCTTTGGTCATTGGTTGCTTTGATCCTTCTAGTGTCAAGCGTACTCTTCATTTAATTGTTGAGTTTTCAAGGTGTTGGATGTTGCCGCGGAGCCAGAGGTGCCGATTAAACTTTCATCGCCTAGAGTTCAATGGAAATCACAAGAAGATCATTCTTTGTCTGAGCATGGCTCAGGTTCACATGTCGCTCTTGGTCGATCAGCTCGGCCTCATCAAGTTTTTGCAAACTTAGATCTACTCCTTACAGCCTATGGTCATTGGTTGTTTTACGCTTTCCGATGTTGAGCATGCTTTTCCTTCCTTTGACGAGGCTGACAGGGTGTTGATTGTTGTTGCGAAGCCAGATAAACTTCTATCGTCTACTGTTAAGATGGGGATTGTCAAGAAGGTGATTGTGTTATCTCTCTTTGGCGTGCCACTGGTGCTTAGTGCTGTGGCTCTTTGTCCTGGCTTTATCAAATTTAAGATCGTTTAGATGTTCAAATATTCATTTCAATTCAAGGTTACCAAATTTTTAATTCAATTTTTTGAATTTTTAAAATGATCTCGAATATGACATGATCTATACCAACCTGTAGCTCTTAACCCTACTACAAATTTGTACTTGACAATTATTTTATTTGAGATCATTTGGAGTCCCCAAATATTCGGTTATATAGAGTTGTCATATTTTGAAATTCAAATATTTCAATTGTTAAATTACTTCAAATGGTGAAACAATCTACACAAAAGTAGTAGTGCTCAACAAGATCTAGAGCTCGTCGCAAAAAAAAAAAAAAAAAAAAAAAAGACTAGAGCTTTCCAGTTGAATTTTTTTAACTGGCAGAGCTCAAATATTCAATAAAAAAAGTTACATGGTTAAAAGACCAATGGCATGCGGGAGTCATATATCATTTACATGCCACATTAGCAAAACCACCTTTAAAGTAACTCCAAAATTTTAAGAAGGGTAATTTATCTGGTTTTGAGTGAGTTTAGGGGAGTTTTTTTAAATTCAGCAACAAGTTGAGACAAAACAGACTCGACTCTAAATAATATAACTAGATTGGCATCATGCGAAAAACCTAGACAACAAAAGTAAATCTAGAGGGCATGTTTGAACAAAGAGTTCAATGCAATGTATGGTGATTAGTTCAAATTTTGAGCTAGTACCGAAACCTTTCAATGAAATTCTGATCGAAACATACCCTCTAGATTAGTTATTTTAGTATTACGGTTGTCATCTTTGAATATTCCAACTCGAGCTAAGCTACTTTTTTCCAGTAATGAAGATTTTATGGGAAGAAAAGAAACCAAATAGAAAACCATGGCACATGGCAGCCCACATCCGAAGAAACATAGTTTGGGACTTTGGGGTAATCAGAACACAAGAACCAAGAATAAACATGGATTTACAGTATGGTGAGTGGAGCTAAGGTAAATGGATAACAGTGCTAACTGGAAGAGAGAGATATTAGCTACAGGGAATTATAAATAACTTTGCTCTCATCCAATCCAATGCTTTCTAGAAGAGAGATATAGCTATCGCAGATTATAAATAACCTTGATCATAACATTAACTCAAGGGTTCTGACTCCAATCAAATGCTGTGTTCTCGCCTTGGGAGCTTCCTCTCCTTTTTCGAACTATGTACTTCCTTGCAGCCTCGTGGTTCACATGAAAAATGAATTTCAGGTTCCTTATCTGTAGGTAGTAGAAAAACAGCTTCGTGAGAGTTCAAAATGCTACATGAATTGTTTACCTGACCAACTAAATAAGTAGGGTAGAAGCATTAGTTCAAAACTAACCAAATGAACCATAACTTGGTCAAACTTAGAATAGTTTGACTTAAACAAAACTAGAAATGCTTATATTTTGAGACGGAGGCAGTATTATCCATGAATCCCAAATGAAAGTTTCTCTCTGCTTCCAGTGAGATTTCATTTAAAATGTGAGCCAACAGACATCGCAAATGGCAAAATCCTGATTTTAACTCCAGACTAATTCACAACAGCTGAGTGGCATCAAATATTCAATAAGTTGCAAAAGGAAAGCATACTGTATCTTTCCAGCTACAACTCACTTTCCCCATTAGCGTTTTCCTAAGCACCTTATGCAGTTACATAGATAGGTGCAATCATATCATGTGTGGTGTAAACTAAGGAACCACAAATGAAAAAGTAACCATACTCTCATCCAGCTATATCTGAAATGACTATGAATGCTTGATTACTTCAATCTTATAGTACAATTGAAAGCACATTTTTCATACAAATATGCACAGTAAATAGCTCTACAGCTTACTAGTTCGAAGTTAGATTAAAAAAATGAACCAGTACATAGAATTAAACAGGGCATGGATATTTAGTACAGCAGTCATTTGGAACTCCTAGTATAAGAAGGAAGAAAGGATTTGAATGCCATACCTCAATTAATGAGTCTGACATTAAGTTGATACGTTTACTACAGGGTACTTCTTTGCCATTCACGAAAATTGAACACTTCCCAGTATTGTTTATGTAGAAAGATCCATCATCGTCCATCTTGATAACTGCCTGCACATCGAAAATACAGAATTGCAAGTAGAAGGTAAGCTAGCACATTAATAACTGAACATCATAATTTGGCGACAGCGAACAGACTAGAATGCATGCAGTATGCGCCCTCCTGTTCCTTTGGGATTTGTGAGTACCAAACAGAATGATCTCATCAAGTGGCTAAAGCCATGTCACCAAGCAGAACCAAATCGGCAAGTGGGTATAGCCATGCCAAGAAAAAAGACAGTGCAGCGGAAGGTACAGAAGCAGAGAAATGGTTAAGAAAGGGTCATGCCGCATGCTTACGAAAGAAAATAAAAATGAAATCCTTAGCAGTCAGCCCAAGCTTATTAACACAAAGGGAAAATTCTCATGAAAAGCATAATAAGAACCTCCTTACAGTTATTGCATTAATGCTTCCACCAAACCAAGCTCGGAGAAGGCTTCCTTGGAGCCCGTCATGTGGTTGCTGGCGTCGGAGTCCAGGTACCACCGTTGTTCCTTCTCGCCGCCCACACGTCCGAGGTGGACTTGGGCGCGCGGTTTGTTGAGGTTAACAGCCTTCAGAGCCTTGCCGTGCCCTTCCACCGCCATCACCTCTCCCTTTTCCTTCGCCTCAACGTCGTGCAGTGCACAGAACGTCGCCATCAGGAGAGTGGCCTCATCATCCTCATCAGCCTGTGTTAAATGAGCCTCGGTCTTCTTCTCCTGCTTGCGATTTGGGCACTCCTTTGCCCAAGGGCCCATCTTCCTGTAACGCCGGCATGCGTTGGAGTCGACCTTCTTCTTCTTCTTCTCCGAAGAAGCCTTGCCGCGGCGCTTGCCATCGCCACCGCAGCTGGATGAGGCTTCCCCGGACTTCAACATCTGGGCAGCCCACTCCTCCTCTGTCAGCAGCAGCTTGCCGCTGTCAGTCGTTGCTGTGGCCTGCTCCATGCGCTCGTCCACCACCCGCAGATGGCCTGTCACATCCTCAATGGTGAGGGTGGACAAGTCCAGCATCGTCTCTATGGAGAGAGCGATCTGGATATACTTCACCGGCACGGAGTGGAGGTACTTGGAGACCGCCTCTTCTTCATCGATGGTGACGCCGTGGCTCCTCAGCTTGCTGATGAGCGACTGCAGGCGGAGGGAGAAGTCCTCCATCGACTCACCATCCTTGAACTTGAGGTTGGCGTACTCCTGCTTCAGCAGCTGGGCCGTCGCCTTCTTTGCGCGGTCGGAACCGATGCGCATCGCCGCAATGGCCTCCCACGCCTCCTTAGCAGAGCTCTTCGTCCCCAACGGCTCCCTGTACTCTGCTGGCACAGCAGCGAGGATGCCTTCCAACGCTGACATGTCATCTTCTTCGTTGTCGGTGCCCTTGTCAATGGCATTCCAGAGCCGTCGGGCTCTAAGCTTGACCTTCATGGTCACCGTCCCACTCGCCATAGTTGGTGCGAGTCAGCGTCGGCCAACTGGTACCGCTGACCTCCCGCACCATGCGCACAACGACCTCCTGTCGTGGCTGGGCAGCCACAGCAGCGCCGCTGCTGTCGCCCATCTCTAAACCGTTCGTCATCGCCAGCGGTTAGTCCGGCGACGGCGCTTGTACGGTTCTGATACCACTTGTTGGCCCCTAGATCTCCCGCACGAGTGAGCCGACCGCTCACCGGTGTTGCCGACCACACACTATGGCTAGAGGTAGAAGAAGGGAGGAAGAACAAAGCGCACACACACAGCACAAGCACCAGCGTTGGCCGGAGCTCTGCAGAGGAGATGGCAAAACTGAACTCGCTCACTTTACTGAGTTGCAGTGGGAAGCTATAAATACAATTCTACACATCTAATCCTAGCACACAGACATGCCAGGTTGCCATGCTACTACAGAGACTAGATGTGACAGCAGGGCTGACTTTGGCGCCTGTCCCTACTGTGGCTACAGTGCGGCAGGAGAGCCTTTCGGCGCCTGCTCCTGCCGCGGCTACAATACAGCAGCAAGGAGCCCTTTCGGCGCCTGCCCCTACTGCGCGTTCACACAGAGGAGAGCAGCAGATTACTTTACAAAAGGGTCATGCCGCATGCTTAAGAAAGAAAATAAAAATGAAATCCTTAGCAGTCAGCCCAAGCTTATTAACACAAAGGAAAAATTCTCCTGAAAAACATAATAAGAACCTCCTTACGGTTATTGCATTAATGCTTCCACCAAACCAAGGTTGTTTTGCACCTTTTAACTCATAAAAAAGGCAAACAAGTACCTGTCGACGGGATATTTTGTTTGCCTTCCCTTCTTTACTCAAATCAATATCAACATGGACTTCTTCTGTTTCTCTCCCAAGACTTACCTGCATTAGAATAGGACCAAGCAAAGTTTTACAAAAGGGGCGTACCCAGTGCAGAGAGCTCCTGCTCTGTGCGGGGTCTGGGGAAGGGTGTCAGTGGCAAGCCTTACCCTCGCCTATGCAATGCGAGGAGACCGCGACTCGAACCCGGGACCTTCCGGTCACAGGCGGTAAGACTCTACCGCTTGCACCAGGCCCGCCCTTCAAGCAAAGTTTTACAAAATGGCATAAAAATGATACAGAAGTTGTATTTTAAAAGCATATCAGCAGTAGAGAAAGGTTTTAACCTGCAGGGTGACATTCTGTTTTGCTAGTGGTATTTAAGAATTCATCAGGCAATAAAATAATAAAACAGGTGAGTTTGACAACCAACAATTAAGTGATGTCACTTGTCAACTTCAACAACACTTGATGAAAATAGAAATGCTTAAGCACTTCAATTTTCACAACAGGGAATACACCCGTGGGATATTCTTTGCCTCTTTGGACATGACATATCTATAATACGAATAAACAAGTTTGACTAAAAATTTATTAGTAAAATGTTGGTAACAAGTCTAAACTACTAACTTTTGGAAAGTCCTCATAACAAATCGAATGATACTATTATTATGTGGCCAATCTAAAAGAACGTGTATTTGAAAAAATTTTAGGGAGTATAATGCAATGAAGATTCACAATATCATTGCTTAATATTACCTCAGGCTCTCTTATGTAGTATTTCATGCGTTGGCCATAAAGAATTGCAAAAGCACCCTTAGACATGATAGATCTGTTCATATAAGAGCAGGAACCTTTCTCTAATCTTATCAAATCCTTCCTGCTTTCAGGATACTGAAACCTTGAAACTGATCATACAAATAGCACAAACAGAAAAACGTAGTATTAGGGTTCACTAAGAGCATAAAAGATAACAACAGGACCAATTAAAAAGATATTTAACAAAGATGAACAATGGAATATCAGGTGTTCATATGCATTTACCTTCCGGTTGGATGAAGTCAGATTCTTGATCCCATGGAATCAGGTCCAGATCAAGTATCTGCAATATTTTTTTTTTTTTTTGAGAAAGTCAGAAGCACCAAGGCATATAAAACCATGTAAACTAAATGAAGAAAAGAACTATATGTACCAGTGCTTCTAGGTCAAAATAGTTTGGAACACTAATCTCACTGTCAGATCCTTCTGCTTGGCCCGTAGTTCGAATGGTTGGAACGGGGTCATGAAATTCTGTATCTGGCAATGCAGAAGCCAACTCACAGCTTCGGATAGCAGTTTCACAGCCTATTCCGGGCTTATGAGAAAGAAGCTTGCAATTCATTTGATTGGACACTTGAATTGACTTATCCAAAGTCAAATTCTGTACATCATAACAACTCTCATGTTTAATGAAACCACACGTTGTTTCTTCACCTCCATCAATAGAATGCAGTGCTGAAATACACATGTTTGCATTGTTACCACCAAAGTTACCCTGCAGGCCAGGTGGCAGCTCACTTCCTACAGCACAACCTTCCTTAAGAGGCACCATATTTGCATTTTGCTTTAGGATGGCTGATTCCAGATTAACTGGTGGTGGTGGCGACGAAGGTTGGCCATTTTCCATATTTAGCAGTTTGGCAACCGAACGCGCATCATGCTGGGCATCCTGGTCGAAGGTAGAAGTGGGTTCTAAAGAGGTCTGACCAGGTATAGGTATACAGTCATTGATAGGGATTTCAGAATCTTCTTTGTTCAACATGCACTTGACATTATGTTCAGGATAAAGCACTTCTGACGAAGCAGGTATACTGTCTACTCCAGAAACATCTGCAACATTTGGTTTCTTTTGGATAGGATCTATATGGTCATCACAGTTGATTGCGTCAGGGGGGTGAGGCCCTAAATCTTCCTTTTTTATCTCCAATGCACAACCTAGGAAAAAATCACTGCTGAGAAGCTCAAGGTTTTCTTTCTGACTGAAACCCTTTAAGTGGGAATGCATGAATCCACCTTCTGGTGCCATTGCACTGCCTAAACCAGAATCACATACTACACTATCCAAATTTGCCTGAAATGCAAGTGCCTCAATGCTATTTGTTTCCATTTTCTTGTCATCAGAAAGCGTAAGAGTTTCTCCTTCAATTTTATGCATATCTGTCAGCATATCAGATGAATTAACACCCAGGACCTTACTCCAAGTAGGAACGCTAGGTTCCCGAAGACACCACTTTTGACTAATTGCTTTGAATGCGCCTGGCTCAAGAAATCTTCCTGTGGTATTCCCAGAAGATTGGTCAAGATTTACACCATCTTGATGAATACCCAGTAGAGCCTTAGATCCTTTAGCTCCACGGTCAAACTGATCAGTAACATCTGACCTATTATTTGTAGAGATTACATTACTTCCACTGGTCTGAGAATTCTTCTGCATGTCGTCACAGCCATATAATTTGTCTACATCTGAGCAGACATGTGGGCTTTCATGGTTGGTATTTCCATCTATTACCATGCTGCCATCAG
Source organism: Miscanthus floridulus (assembly GCF_019320115.1). Lineage (NCBI taxonomy): Eukaryota > Viridiplantae > Streptophyta > Magnoliopsida > Poales > Poaceae > Miscanthus > Miscanthus floridulus. The sequence goes on from NC_089583.1 coordinate 18,800,483, forward strand.
AGTTAGAATGCTCTGCATGAAATGAGTATTGTCCACTACCATTGGAATGTACATGTTTTCTCTTAGCGCCGCATCCACCTATAAATCCATAGCCATCTGCAACAGTTCCTGATGGATCAACTTTGTGCAACAAATGATGGTCTCCACATGCACAACCACTACCATCAACAGGATTACATGAGCAGGGTGCAATACTATAACAAAAATCAGCAGATAAACATGGTTCATGGCGAATTCTCTTTCTCATTGCATAATAGTGATTCTTTACACTATCTATCTTCCGCTTGTACAGGGAAAAGCATTTTTCCTTTGGGTTGAAAAGCTTAGATGCTTTAGCAGGATTGGAGGCTGAAAGCTCCATCTCAAACTTGGCCATGCGAGCGGATGCTTGAGTTGATGTCCCCGAGTCATATAGCAATGAATACCAGTGATCCTGCAGTTCTGGAAGGGTGAATTTATGGGAGAAGCATACAGCTCCTTTAGCCAATGATTCCAATGAAGCACCAGCCTACAAGAATAAGACAAATAAATTAACAGGGTACAAAAAATGATACTACTCACATCTAGTAAAGGAAACTCAATCCTCACAATATTTGCAAAATCTGGATCATTTAAACAAGCAGTTAGTTCTACCGATCATCATTACCACCGTTACTATTTTTTGCCCTAACATATCAATGTGCAGATCAGTCAACTTGATTCAATATTGAATTTAAAGCAGTGTATATTGAGTGTTTTTTAGACATTTGAATTTATAGTCCAAGTTTTCATTTGCCTACAGTAAAAGGTATACATTCTAGTTGTGATCATCGTGATTTGCTTTTGGATTTACTTTGCGTACATTATTAAGTCAACTTGTTTTAGAAGACAAGATGAAGCAGCTTGGATGCAGTATGAGAAATTGGGATCATAAACATAATCTTTGAACATGGAATTCAAACCATGTCATACCAATTTTACAGTGACATGGCTAACTAACATGACTCATTAGCTTCGGCTCAAACAATCATAACACAATACCACCACTGCTTTGTGTCATGGCCATGCATAAATCACTAGGTTTTACAACTAATCTTGATATATGGCACAGAGTCACTGCAGTGGCAGTCCTCACGCAACATATAACAATTCAAAATATAAATTAATGAAACGATGTAAAAAACGTGAGTCAAATCTATATCGTAATGCCAGTTCATGGAGCTAGGAGTAGCATCAGTGTAAGCACAAGATGTTGACACAATATTGCCATAGGTAAGAGGGCTAAATAGATTGCACTCTAGTTTCTGTGAATTTTACGTGAGAATTACTATATTATGATTCATGAATACACAAGGAAATTGGAAGTACTCAAATCATCATTTGATTTACACATACGAAGATAAGGAATTTATTTAGAACTGCAGTTCTTGAGTAACACATAAACATAAAATCGAGCGCACAAAATATGGCTCAAGTGAACACTAGTTAAGATTTTTGACAAGTAGATTATAGTATCCCTACATACCACTAACGAACATTCAAAAAATCGTTAACACCTCCAAACCTGAAACCGGACACATGGTAGTACTCCATTCGAGATGAGAAGTAATGAATAGACAAAATTAAATCAAACACGCCAGTACCAAGGCACTTCTCTATCAAATAGAGACACCAATAACTTCTCAACCTTTTGACAAATCTAATTATTAAATGCAACTGCAGGAGAGTAATTGTTTCACAAATAACCCCGTGCATTAGACGTCTAATCCATTAAAGAAAGTTACAAGCTGACAAAACAATAGCATGAAACGTGGCGGGAACGGGACAGACATCTAACATCAGGATAAGTTGATCATTGCAGTGAACTGAATCGACCTCAAGAATAAAGGTGTGTTCCTACGTTGTTCACTTCTGCAAACATGGATTCAGGTATGTGGCCACATTGTTCAACAAGGATCTCAAATCCTCTCAAACCACTAAATCCGGTAGCTAGGCCACTGAGCAACATGAACCACACCCGAAATCTAGCAGCAAGCAACGAGGAGAATTTATCAGTTACAGAGCGCGAGCAACGCGAACCAACAGAACACTCGGATAAGGCAGCGTTTCAGCAACCCAGGTGCCCCGGCGTAAAACAGTGGCTCGAACAATCTACAGGAACTCTTCACTTACAGGAGTGTTGCAGGCGGAGGAGACGATCGTATTCGGAAATTTGCGCCGAGCAATCAAATCCAAAGCCACACAAGCGACGGGGCAGCAATGCGAACCCAAAATTCAGCAATACTAGAAACAAGATGAACCGCGAATCGAACGCGATGGAGACGACGATGGCGGCGGACTATCCCGGGACGGGGGCGCCAGCGCCAGGCACGGCGGCGACGCGGCCACCGGCCGCGGCCGAGGCGGGAAGTTAGTTAGTGGAGCAGCACCGGAATTCCGCGCCGGCAGGAACAGGGCGCGCTCGATCGGACGGAGCGTTCCGGGGTACTTTACTTTGCGGGGGTATCGAAGGAGGGATAACGATCGGGTCGGGTAGTGCGGCGTAGATTACCTCGATGGCGTTCTTCAGGAGGACGTCGTCCTCGACGGTCCATCCCGCCGCGGCCGAGGCGGCTGCCATGCCGCCCCGGCAGCCCTGGAGGCTTCGGGCAATGCGGTCTGAGCGGCGCGATGAGGAGGCGATTCCGCGATTGGGTCGGGTGTACGGAGACGGAGGGGCAGCGTGGTGGAGGAGGAAGCGAAGAAAGAGATGGGAGCGGCGGTGTGGAAGGGGAGGGGTGCTTTTGCAGTGCAGTGGTGCTTCTGCCAACGGCGAAGTGGAGATGCCGAGATGCGGAGGCGACAGCTCAGCTCTTTCCAGGCACGCCACGCCACGGGCTACAGCTGCTGACAGCACAACAGAGCAAGCTTCCGCTCCAAGAAGGCAAGAACCCACAAATATCAGGCGCACGTACACACTCGTCAGTAGACCCAAACCTAAAACGAATCTAGAATAGGATCTGTATCCTCCCATAGAAGATTAATTTTAATAGAGGTTTGTGTGTTTTTACCCCTACTTTGCTGTGAAATTATGATTTTGCTCTCGTTTTTCTAACTTTGTGATTTTACCCTTAACTGTTCACAAGTCAACGCGATTTCGTCCCTGGTCAACGGTAAAAACAGGGGCAAATTTGCGTTGACCAGGGGCAAAATCGCGTTGACTTGTGAACAGTTAAGGGCAAAATCACAAAGTTAGAAAAACGAGGGCAAAATCACAATTGCACATCTGTGTAAGGGGCAAGAACACCATTTTCTCGTATAATCTAAATCTGAGTATCCTCTCTTTTAAAAATCTATTTACAGAAATGATTTTCTTTTGGGTCTCAAGAAAACTAAAAATAAGTATTGAACCATTTACTTATAACGCTATGTAAACATAAAATAAGAGGGTGTTTGATTTCTACAGAAAAATTTTAGTTCCTGTCCCATCGAATGTTTGGACATATGCATGAAGTATTAAATATAGACGAAAAAATAACTAATTGCACAGATTGTGGCTAATTTGCAAGACGAATTTTTTAAGCCTAATTAGTCCATGATTTGACAATGGTGTGCTACAGTAAATATGTGCTAATGGCGGATTAATTAGGCTTAATAAATTCGTCTCGTAAATTAGTCTCCATCTATGTAATTAGTTTTATAATTAACTCATATTTAGTTCTCCTAAATAGCATCCAAATATCCGATGTGACATGGACTAAAATTTAGTCCAGAAAACCAAACACCCCCTAAGTCTTGTATTTTATGTATCGGTCATTGGAGACAGTCGATCGGTTTCGGTGAGTTTCTTATGGTTTCGTCCTCATTTAAAACTATCCTCTCCGTCTAAAAAACACCGTTCTTGTAGGGTACCATTTAGTTCCCTCCCAAAATATTAAATTTTTTAAGATTTTTCATCGCATTAAATCTTTGATGCATACATGAAGTATTAAATATAAATAAAAAATAAAATTAATTATACAGTTTAGACGAAATCTACGAGATGAATCTTTTAAGCCTAATTAGACTATGATTGAACACTAATTGCTAAATAATAACGAAAACGACTACAGTGTTATTTTACCAAAATTTTCGGCATCTAAACAGGCGCCAGGATTAGGAGCGCAAATTAAGGTTGATGAGAAATTACAATTTTGCCCCTATAAAAGGATTGCTGATGCGCTGAAGGCTGTAAATGGTAATCATTGAGGTAGCAGCACATCACACTCAGTTTAAATTACGTCCAGAAGCTTGTAGAGGATACAGAGAACAAATAACAATAAACAAATGGTTCCTAGATGGTTCTTGCGGCCAGGAATAGCACACGTGGATACAAATAATAACAAAAAAAATTTGTGCCCCACTAAATTTGTGGCCAGGAATTGTTAGGCGCCATCCGTTCCCATCTAAAATTTGAAAACTGACGCCTTTGCACAAGGGCATTGTTTAATTTACGAAAATTTTTGAAAAATGGTACTATAGCACTTTTGTTGTTATTTGGCAATTAGTGTCCAATCATAGTCTAATTAGGCTTAAAAGATTCATCTCGTGAATTTCGTCTAAACTGTGTAATTAGTTTTATTTTTTATTTATATTTAATGCTTCATACATGCATCAAAAGATTCGATGTGATGAAGAATCTTAAAAAATTTTACAAAATAAAGTGCAACTAAACAGCACCTAGGTGAACCCCCACTATACAAAAAACTTCGTTGGCATCCACTCCACCACGCTGGGATCCATTTCCATATCCACCATGCTCATAGACTTAAATACAATCGGTATGTTCGGCTTACTTCGTATTCGGCTTGTTTTTTCCTGTCGGAACAGTATTTTTCTCTCACAACAATTCAGCAAAAACAGTGTTTTTTAGCCAGTTTCAGCCAAATTTTAGACCAGCGAACGGGACCAATACCAAATAAAGAAAATGGAGATCCCTTGCCTGACCTCAACTCCCTGCAATCCATTTCCCCCATCAACCATGGTCATAGAACTAAATACAATACCAGATCAATAAAATAGAGATCCCTTACCTGACCTGAATGATCTCCAAGAAGGTCATGCCCAACGTGTCCACATTGGTGTGCATGGCATAGATCTCAACATTACAGCCTCCGAGGAAGACCTATATCCTGAAGGTGATTTTTCTCTTAACTGCATTTACATAGCAAGTAACTGATGATTTCTCTATCTAAAACAAGAATCATTTTGAATAAAATATTTTGCCTCACCTCATTACAGTACAACACGAAGGTCTCGACTTGGATGGTCCAGTTGTCCATGATGAATTTGATCTCAACTTTGGAGTACTTCATCAACAACAGGAGATGCAACAAGTTATCAGTAAGTATATGATCACCAAACCTTTCTTTCGAGCAACCTTTTTTCTGTACCTTTCTTTTGAGCAGCCTCAACTGCTATCTTCCATGCAAAACTGGTGGTAAGAAATTATGTAAAGCAAAACTGGTGGTCACAAAACCTTCAAAGCAAAGGGCAACAAAAATAAAAAATCTGTAAGGCAAAACTGATGAAGCTCAAATCTTTTACTTTGACCCACACCAATTCCACATCAGCAGCACAACAATTCAGTAAACCTCATATATCCTATGCTACCAAGTGTAGTTATGTGCAGGAAAAAAACCGAGTGTTTGAATGAACTTGAGCAAACAGACCCGATTGGATTTCTATCTCATTTTAGTTGACAGAGTATTTATATGAAGAAAAAGAGAAATAGAGTTTTTACTACTGTAGAATGAAACTCATTCATCACGTTGATCAACACACAAAAAATGTAGTGAAACCTCTAGTAATACCGATTTGTTTCGTTCTCACAATGTTCTCGAGGATCTTCTGAGAGATAAGCAAATAAATGTAAGCAATTGCAAGTCTATATATTTCATATGCTACATTTGGTCACAACACTATATAACACTTACTTTTTCAGCGAAAGAATAATGTTTTTCTCTCATAACAAATCAGCGAACAGTACTTTTCAGCTTGTCTTTTCAAGGCCCTGTTCGCTTTGCTGAAAAGATAAAAGACAAGCTGAAAAGTATTGTTCGCTGATTTGTTGTGAGAGAAAAACATTGTTCCTTCACTGAAAAAGTACGACTCATAAGACAAGCGACCAGTTAAGATCGGCTATTTTATTTACTTGTAAAGCTGGTGTGGAACTCTTGGCATCATTCAGCTATTAGTTAGTTTCTGTATGTTGTCTGTATCAGATTTCTCAAACAAAAAGATATTGTTTGAATCCATCCAACTAATAGTTACTCCCTCTGTACCCATTCATGTGCCGTTTTGGCCTTCTATCAGATACATGAAAGATTCTCTGAATTTAGACATACATGACATCTAGATACATAGAAGATGCTTTGAATCTAGACTACTAGAAGCACAGCTAGAACGGCACATAAATAAGGACAAAGGGAGTAGTTGGTATTAGTAGCTAGGGTCATAGTTTTCCTAAACGCTAAACGGTAAACAGTCAGTCACCTACCGTTTAGCCATTGTTCGAGCAAAACGTCTCATTAAACGGGCTAAACGGCCAATTAAACAGGGTAAACGGGTGATTAAACGGAAACGGCGCACCACTGTGTAACATTTACACGGTGTGTAAACGGGTTAAACGCCCATTTAGACGAACAGTGGCTAGGGTAGGTCCAAAAGGCCACAACTAATAAATCAACTAATAGTTAGTTGGGGACTCAACTAACCTCAAACTAGCTAATATTCGCTAATAGAATTCAAAATTGCAATTTTGTCCTCCCACCTACTTCTGTCCACGTATCATATCCTCCCACCTACTTCTGTCCGCGTATCATACCAATAGCAAATAGAAAAAGAAAAAAGACATTCAGCCTGTTCGCTTGTTGGTTTTAGCCAGCCCAAACCAGCCAGCCAACAGTGTTTTTCTCTCACAACAAACCAACACCAGCCAGCCCAAACCAGCCCAGAAACCAACCAGCGAACAGGCCGATTGTGGACAACACTAATAATACATTCATCTTTTAGCTAGTGGATCCAAACATGACAAAGCTAATAGGTACGGATAGCAAAAATTAATTGTGAACTATTAGACAACTAATAATTACTCTCTTTATCCTGAAATACAAGTTATCCGGACAATTTTAGGACCAAATAAGGAGTTTGGCAAAAGTCTAACCCGTTCCTCATTAATTAGTGAGTTTGGTTGTCAACTTGCTTAATTTCCTAGTAACACATAGTTTAAAAAAGGCACACATGCATGTCATTGACTTCAACTACCAATGATAGGAGTATTTTTGCCGAGTTGTTTAAAAGGCACACATGCATTGGGTTTAAAAGGCATGCACACGTGGATAGGGTTGAGGAATCCAAAATATCCTTATCTGGCTATCTCTGTTTTTCTTTGCCTGGCCCATATTTTGCTTACCTCTAGTGGTGTGCGTGTATGACTATTTGCGTCTATATATATTTTTTGGATGAAAGAGTTTAATAACAAATGTACTTTAAGAATGTTTGTATCGTTAACAGAGTTACTGAGTGATGCATTGACGAAGATGTGAGCAAAACAGAAACTGGTAAAAGAGCAGCAGGTTCTTTTCCCGGGCCGGACAAAAGTTGCAAGCCCATGAACCGGCCCAACCGCAATGAGTTCCATAGTACTGTTACTACTGGAAGTCAGTAGTATGGAGTGGATTCTGTAACAAGCAGCCCAACAGGCCCAGAAGGTGCAAGTGCTGCTGGTGGAGTGAGTTCTTGGTCAGCTCATTGTTTCAATTCCCTCCCCGGGCTGTCCTCTGCTTTTTTTTATGTCTCAAAACTTGTCTTGAGAGGTGAGAAGGTTTTAATCATGACAACATATTAGGTGCAAATCAACAAACCTATGTAAACTTAAAAACTACCAATCAGAACCACTATATACTGATCTAATAGATGAGGTGAAGGGGCTTAAGCGCAAAAAAAAGGCCGGTGCAAGTCCGCTGCTGGTGGAGTGAGTTCTTGGTCAGCTCATTGTTTCAATTCCCTCCCCGGGCTCTGTCCTCTGCTTTTTTTTATGTCTCAAAACTTGTCTTGAGAGGTGAGAAGGTTTTAATCATGACAACATATCATGTGCAAATCAATCAACCTGTGTAAATTTAAAAACTACCAATCAGGACCACTATATGCTAATCCAATAGATGAGGTGAGGGGCTTAAGCGCAAAAAAAGGGCCGGCGGGTGAGGGGCTTAAGCGTAAAAAAATCACACCTCCCACCCCATCCATTTGATCAGCATCTAATGGTCCTGATGATATGTCTTTTTTAATCATACCGTATATGTACCGCTGCCCAGACTGCGCAGATGGCAAAATGTGACGGGCCCTACTCGTCATAAATCCTTCATCTAAAAAAATACTTGTCATAAATCCTAATGTACGTATGCATTTATATGTCCCGCGGAGACAGGTTTACTAATACCAATATAGGAGTATACTCTACTCTGAAATCACGATTTGGTTACCAAACCAACGACGACGTTGGCACTTGTATACCAACAGATACAGCGGCATGCAACATGCTCCTGGATCCTGGATGGTACTGGTACCGTTGAATTGACATGTTGTCATCTCGGTAAGAAGAATGCACCAGCTGCCCATACATATCCATCTGGCCATCTGCATGTAAAGACTACTGCACTTTCATAATATTTAGGGTGAAAACAAACCCGTGACAAATTTCAGCGAAGTGAACAGGGCCCTCGTCGAATTGATGTCAGGAGTAGGGTTTATTTTAGCCCGTCTTATGAAGATGAGCATGAAGACTTCGGATCTGTTTGGATCAACCCCTCCGTCCAGAAAAGAATGTAATTATGAGATCCGTGCCAGTCAAAGTAACTCATATTTGACCAAGTCTACGGTTAATAATATTAACATTTATGTCTCGAAACAAAAATTATTATGAAAATATATTCTATAATAACTAATCTAATGGTAATTATTTTATATCATAAATGATAGTAGTTTTTAATATAAATTTAGTCAAAACTCAAACTGTTTGACTTCTCGAAAAACGATAATTGCATTGTTTCATGGACGGAGGGTGTACCAGGGAATTGATATAGTGGGTGTTTAGATGCAACAGCCATGCCAAAAGTTTTGGCACCAAATCTTTTGGTGCAAAAATTTTGACATTCTAACTTTAGACTTAGGTGTTTAGATCCATAGCAAAACTTTAGCACCATATGAATAGAAGATTGATTTGCCCTCATTTAATGGTTGATTTGCTTCATTAATTACTGCATGCACATCCATGCATGTTCATGACACCACGCCAGTGCCCTTGTGCTAGTCGCCGGAGTGTTGCTGCAGCTCACTTTGATGCCATGCCCGGCATTGTTAAAGAACCATAAAAAAATTACACTTTATTACATAATTATTGAATATATCAAGTACACAATTCAATTGTCCTCAACTATAAAAAACAAAACACATGTTACATTTCAAGCTCACATTCAGATTGTCGTGATCTATTTAACAAACCAAAGGCAATCAAGTCACGAAAAACATTCGTCATCGTAGATTCATCCCTTGCCGGTGTTTGACTAGTACGTGGCTGAGAGCAGGATGCTTCAGGTAGAACATAGTTCTCATCACGGTCACAACGATCAAAATCCCTATCCACTATTACACTCGTTCTAACGAAGTTATGTAGTGCCATGCATGCAATAATTATTTGGCTTTGCTTATGAGGTGCATAACTTGGCATTTGCAACAAAATCCTCCACTTCATCTTCAAAACTCTAAACGACCTCTCGATGACATTTCTAAGAGATGAATGTGCGTAGTTAAAGATCTCTTTTTTACCTTGTGGCTCCGGACTGTCTCGATACTCCAGAAGATGGTACTTGGTTCCCTTGTAGGGCGCAAGGTAACCCGGTCGATTGGAGTAGTCGGAGTCCACCAAGTAAAATTTTCCTACACAATGGATCAATTTTGTAAGATTCAACTAATTCAACTAGAAGCTGCAAATGCAATAGAAGCAAGGTGTTTACCTATGGGTGGATGTGGAAAGACATGACTATACTTGGTCAGAGCATCATTGAACACTCTCATGTCATGTACTAAACCAGGCCATCCAGCAAGAACAAATGTGAACCTCATGTCAAAGTCACAAACTACCATCGCATTTTGTGTTGTCATGCCCTTGCGGCACATGTGCTGAACGAGCCAATCTCTTGGCACCACACATGGTATGTGAGTGCCATCTATTGCTCCTATACAATTATTGAAAAAGGGATGGAACCTAGGGTTTGTCAACCTAGGATGAATTATTCTGAACTCAGGGTCTGCTGGTTTAATGATGTCTGAAGCTAGCTTAACAACACACTGCAAAACTTTCTCAAAGTTGTTATGAACTATTCCTAGTGGTCTCTCAAATCTATCCTCAGCTTGCCTAACTGATTGTGGTGCTCCAAGTATCCAAAGAAACATTCCTAAAGCTTCAACAGAGGTACTCTTGATACTAGACTTTAGGCCATATGACTCAACCAGCACATCATGAAGTCGATGGAATACAGTAGGGCTCATTCTAAATATGTTGTAGCAGCCATTTCTATCTCCTAGCTTTCTCTCTACCCATTCTAGTCCAGTTAGTAATGGTTGCCTCCACTCAGCCCTATTGCAGTATTTATCAATGTAAATAGCATACTGATACATACCGTAGATAAGATCACTGTCATCATCGTTAAGAAGCATTTTGTAGATATCATCATCACTATCTCCATTATACTTGTCCTCATCCCTCGCTGCATTAGCATCCTGACACATAAATGCATAACAATCTCATTTATATATGGTAGTACAAAAATTGATCATGCATGACAAGCTCACATCATAGTCATAGTGCAAATGATATGAATTGTTCAACTAATATAGTTCAAATAACATGAATTGTCCAACAGTCACAGTTCAACTAACATAGTTCAAGTACAACAATAGACATAGTTCAAGTACAATAACGGACATGAATTGTTCAAATGATAGACATAGATAAGAAAAGAGGATCTAGTTGTTGACCCCATAGTTCTCAATGAAGCCCAGCCTTCCATGAGGTGTAGATGTTCCAATGAAGAACTCCATGCTGTCATCATCTTTGGTGATCTGGAATACCTTATACCACAACTACTTGTTTCCTTCATCTACACCACACTCTTTAGCCAACTGCTGCACATACCTAATCTTTTCTACACTGGCAGCCTCTTTCTGCTGGGCAAGCTAATAGGCAACCTGTTGCTTGTTTTTCAAATGTCTATGGAACATCACATTCCTCTCTGCTTGAATCCTGGCATTCTTAAGCATGAACCGGTCCATGCTCCTAACTGCTAGGCTCTTAGACTTCTTGCTGGGACTAAAGCCAGTGGTGCTTGTGCTGCTTGCTCTCTTGTTGCTAGTGATGCTAACCGGGGTCTGCAAATCAAGGTCCTTAGGTGGCTCCTCCTCCTCTTCCTCATCCATAGTGACACTTCCTCTAGGAACAAATGAGGTGGAGCCATCAACAGCTACATCATGGAACATTTGGTCTAGTTCATTGATGTAACTTGGCCACCCATTCTTGCATTTCTTTTAGTCTGGGTGGCCCTACATAGCTTATTTTAGTGAGCAAGGGAAGAGATTTCTAGACATAAATAGGAAACATGGATATTGGCAATTACCTTAGTGTTGTCTTCCAACCATTTTTTAGTGGCATCAATAGTTCCATCATATCTACGGCCTAAGCCAATGTCATTGCATAGTCTTTGTATGAATTGTCAATATCCCTTCAATTGCCTAATCCTATTACCAATCTGGGTTCTATCATGAACCAAATTTGTTGCAACATAGTACATTGCTATGACCTCCTTCATCCCTGACTTGTTCATGACACCATTCACACAGTTACCTTTAGTGATTTGGTCAACCCAAATCTCACATCAGTTTGCCTATATTTTCTTCTAACCAATTTTCCCTATTGACTCTATCCTAAATGATGCATAACAAGAATACAAACATATATTACGAAGATGGTAACAATCAAACTAAAACCAAACTGTGTAGGGTTCTAAAAAATTACCGGGATTGCAGCGTTTGGAAAGATCTCGTCATCATCAACATCCAAAGGGTTGTTGACATAGAAGTTGTCTTCTACAATAGTTGTACTCATAGGTCATCGACGTCCACCATGGCTCCAGGATCCTGGCAGTCACGCTGGATGCAGATCCATGAGAAGCGCGCATGCCAGCGGTCACAGGAGGCAACGGAGGTCCACGGCCACCACCGGAGGATGACGACAAGGCACGAGCGGTTGCACATAAGTCGAGAGTACGACTGCCACTGCGGATGCTAACAGGAGGGGGACCCATGCCACTGCCGGTGCCCCCACCTTGCGGGTTGGAACAAAGGAGGTCCTCATAGCCCACCATTTTGGGCCACTCTTGTCCATGGGAGTTGAGGTCGAGCGCCGCCATGCCCTGCTCGAGGAGCATTGATGCTTCTCGAGCTCAAAAAGGGATAAGTCGTGTCCGTTGATGTTCTCATAGCCGTCAGAGGGGGAGAACAAATTAGGTTGGGAGAAGAAGTCCCTAGTGCGGTCGCTATCGCCGTTGCCATTGCCGTCACCGTAGCCATCAACGTTGTAGCCGTCCATCAGCGAGGCCGAAGGAGGAGGACCTGGCTTAGGGCGGCAGCGTAGGAAGAGCTGGATCTAGAGCCCGAGGAGGAGGAACTGGATCTAGGGCCATAGAGGAGGAGCTAGATCTAGTCGGCCATGGAGGCTTAGAGCAAGTGTGGCGACAGGCGGCGACTAAGGTGGCGTGTGAGAGCGAGAGCGGCGGGCGAAGCTAGGGTTTGCGCGGAGGGAGAGAGCGAGAGCGATGGTGAGTGACTGTGGGGAATGGATAGGGTCCGAGCGGCAGGGTGGGTGGGTGCAGGGGTAGTGAGCGTCCAGCTCTTCCCTCACGCATTTTTTACATGTTTTGGGCCTCTTGGGTCCCAAATGCTAAAACTTTTGAAGCCCCACTTTTGCTGTTTTGGGTACATGGTGTTTAGATCCATTTTGCAAAAAGATAGGCTAAAACACCAAAACTTTTGGCAAATTTGGGGAACTAAACAGGCCCATAGTATGCTTGACTTAGCTTGGATTCTGTACAAGGAACCGTACGCCCCAGCCACCTGGTGGCGCTGAAAGCCTAAAACGGCTCCTGAAATCTAGTGCGGCCGCAAACTTTAATTAACTACTCCAATTATTAATCAAAGGCCAACGGTGCACGAAAACAAAGGTAGTAGACTATCGAGAGCAGATAAGATTCTCCGTACAAATGAAAGGCCGGTGCATGTGGATTTCCCACCAAACTTTGTCGACCCCATCGTCTCGTCCCACCAAACAACTTTGCCTTGCATTGCCTATCTGGCCAAGTGGCCATCTCATCTGCTTCCTTTTGTCTTTGGAGTTTTGACACCACCACAGCTTTTCCGAGAGAGATCAAAAGGCCATTTTCCATTACCATGTCTTTGGTGTGCCCTAGCTTGTTTATTTGGCACCGTACATACAACTAGGCATAACAGTAACAATTGGGCTTCATGGGTTTGAAAGACTAATTTGCCTTCCACTAATTAACAAAGGAAAAAGTCTACTTAACTCTCCAAACTATTGGTGGTTGTCTACTTCACCCCTTCACCTATAAAACCAGGTATTCTACCCCTTAAGCTATTGAAAACCGTCTAAATAACCCCCTGAAGCGGTTTTAAAAGTCGTTTCGCTGATGTGGCATATTGAAAAGTCTACATAAGCCCCTAACATATTAAGGGTTGACTAAATAACCTCCTCAACTATAAAAACAAATATTATAGCCCTTAAAGTATATCTAATAATGTTCAAATGGCCCCATGATAGTCTTGTAGGGCCATTTGGACATCATATCCCACCACACTGGCCTAAGCACGCATACTTGCACGTAGGTCCATTGGCTGCCTCTCTCTCCCTACTCTTTCTAGGATTATGGACCGCCCGATGAGCATCACCCTGTCTCCTGCTACACCTCATGGCACTCCTCGACGGCATTGAGTTCATGCACTACGCCTACACCCTTGTCACTCGACGACAGTCTGATAGAGGATGTGGGAGGGGCCAGATGACGAGGGTGTATGCATGGTACTTGAGCTCAATGTCATCGACGAGTGTCGAGAAGTGGAGAAAGAGAAAAGATATCACGTGTGCTTCTCATTGGGTGGTGGGTTAGTCTAAAAAGAGATGGGAAGTGGAGCATAGGTACTTAGGCAAATATCCAAACAGATACTGATGTCCAAATGGACCTACAAGACTATCCAAGGGGTCATTTGAATATTATTGGATACTTTAAGGGCTATAATATTTAATTTTATAGTTGAGGGGGTTATGTAGTTGACACTTGATATGTTAGGGGTTATGTAGACTTTTTAATATGCCAAGTCAGCGAAACCACCTACAAAACCGACTTAGGGGGTTATTTAGACGATTTTCAATAGTTTGAGGGGTAGAATACTAGGTTTTATAGGTGAGGGGGTGAAAGGTCCTTGTTTGGTTTTGGTAATTGAGTGACAACCTAGGTGGACTAATTGTGTTTATGTGAGATACACAGATGATTAGTCTACAGGTACATGTGTGTGAGCAACATATGCCATGAAGGTGAAAATGGCTTGGAGATGTTGCAAAGCTCACACATGTGATGATGAAGGAGCTTAAATGCACATGAGACATGACATTGAGTCATGTGATCAAGGTGGAGAAGATCAAGACAAGACTTGGCTTGATGGACCAGTTGCAAGCGTGAAGGGCAAGTCGAAAGGCTTTGGAGTGATGGACCGCGTGGCGGTGAAGCTTGAGCAAGACTTGGCGCCGATGGACTGATGGCAACGGTGAAGATCAAGTAGAGTCAAGATCGATGAACCAATATGATCATGTGATGATATGAAGTGGATCATATCATTGTTGATCGTGTTGGTGCATGTGTTGCATCGACATTGAAGGAGATGGAATGGAATGCGCAAGACAAAGGTATAACCTAGAGCATTTCATTTCACCGGTCATAGGTATGTAGAGAAGTTTATGACCGAGTTTAGGATAGATGGCCGTACTATCAAGAGGGGCAAACTTATTTGCATATCGGTCATCTAGTGCCACTCGAGTGATCTAACTTTGCATTGTCGCTAGGATCGAGTGGCGTGGTAAGTTGAGTGGCTAACATCCTTTGGGAAATGATTGTGAAAATGCTAACACACTTACACTTAGTGGTGTTGGCACATTTATAAAGGAGGTGGTGTTTGCAGGGGTGAGATGGGTTTTGGGTGCGAGGTGGGATTCGGCGTTTTCGGGAAAATGGAATGCCTATTTTCTATTGCGCCGGATGCAAATTCTTGGTGGTTAGCACATTGGAGCAAGGGTGAAGAAGTTAGAGGTGAAAATGAGTTGGTTGCGAAGATGCTGGCGTCGGTCAACTGACTGGACGCTGGATCTAAATGCACCGGATGCTGGCAGGCTGTGTCCGGTCAGGCTGACGTACGATGATGCAGAAGCTGGAGTGTGACCGGACGCTGGCTATGTCTAATCAAGTGTGACCGAACGCGTCCGGTCGAGGTCGGTACCTTACTGGAAACGACCGGACGCTGGGGGTTCAGTGTCCGGTCAGTTGAAAGCTGCTGCGTCCGGTCAGGTCAAGTGACCGTTGGAACTGGGACACGTGGCCGTCTGCGGGCGACCGGACGCTGAGGTCCTGTGTCCGGTCAACACGACCAGAGCGTCCGGTCGGTCCAACCGTTGCCCAGTGAAGGAGTAACGGCTAGTTTAGCCCTTGGGGCTATAAATAGAAGTGGCCTTCGGCCTTGGCTGGTGTGGAGCACCTCAAGGGACTTAGTGTCCATGCTTGTGAGTGCTTGGGAGCCCTCCATCACACATATACTTGATAGTGATCATTCGATTATGTGAGTGAGCGATTCTAGTGCGATTGCATCATGAGGTTGCATTGAGTGGCACTAGGTGATCGAGTTGCAAGCCGGTGGTACTTGTTACTCTTAGAGGTTGCCACCTCCTAGATGGCTTGGTGGTGGTCTCCGTCGAAGCGCGCAAGAAGCTTGTGTGGCACTCCGGAGAAGTGCTTGTGAGGGGCATTGTGCTCGCCCCGTGGGAGCCGCGAAGAGCAACTCTAGTAAAGCGTGTCATTGAGCTACCCTCACTCAAGGGGTAGGTTCTTGCGGCGCCCGACGTGCGGGCTTAGCGGGTGATGCTAATTAGCCGCCGAACCACCAAGTGAGCGGTCGACACAACGGGGACTAGCGTGTTGGCAAACACGTGAACCTCGGGAGAAAAATCATCGTGTCAACCTTATTCTTCCCGTTGGTTTGCATCCCCATTACACAAGCTTGCAATTACTTTTATACATATTAAGCTTGTGTAGTTGCTCTTGTAATTAGATAGCTTGTGTAGCTTGCTAATTACCTTCTTGCTTGTGTAGCATAGAAGTAGCTCCCTTGCATGGCTAATTTAGTTTTAGTAACCTTGTTAGTCACATTGCTTAGTTTGTGTAGCTAAGTATTTGCGCTCTCTAATTAGGCATTGGTTGCCTTGTTATTGAGCATTGCTAGTGAGCTTAGTTAGCTTTGTGCTTTTGCTTACTAGCATGTGTAGGAGCTCTCTTGTTGCTTAAAGTACTAGTGGCATAGGTTTGTGTAACCTTGCTCCTAGAATTGTTGAGGAGAGCTCTAGCTAGCCCGACACCTTAGTTGCATAATTAGTATCTTTGCAAGGTGCTAGAGAACATAGATAGAGGGGTGTAGTCTTGGCTAGACCGATAGTTATAATTTCGCACTTGTTTCGGTTAGCCGACGCGATTAATTTTAGAAAAGACTATTCACCCCCCCTCTAGTCCGCCATCTCGACCCTTCAGGGGGTGAAGTAGACATCCATCAATAGTTGAGGAGGTGAAGTAGAGTTTTCCAATTAACAAAGAAGGCGGCCCTAGAGGACGATGCTTACCGACTGTCGACCATGAGCAGCCAGGATTACTACTAAACTTCGGTTGTTGCTGATGACGGAGTTTGTAGGGCCTTGTTTAGATACCCTCAAAATTCCAAGTTTTTTCACTCTCTCTCCATCACATCAATTTTTAGCCGTTTGCATGGAGCATTAAATGTAGGTAAAAAAATAACTAATTGCACAGTTTAGTTGAAAATCACGAGATGAATCTTTTGAGCTTAGTTGGTCCACGATTGGACAATATTTACCAAATAAGACGAAAGTGCTACTATTCATCGGGTTGAAATTTTTTTCAATCTAAACAAGGCCTAGGTAGCAAAATTAGTGTGTGTTCGAGATCATGTAATAAAGTAGCAGATGCCATTACGGCGTTTGGGTGTAGGGTGCAAGTGATGTACTTGGGACTTCATTGTACGTCAATTTGTTGAGGACCTAGTGACCAGCGAGCGAGCTTGCTGTATCTAACGAGTAATGAATCCCGCGTTTCAATTTTTTTAATAAAGATATGTCCCATTTATGGGGCCTATTTGGCTTACCTCATATTCGGCTTGTTTGGCTTCTTTTTTCAGCCGAAACAGTGTTTTTCTCTCACAACAATTCAGCCGGAACAGTATTTTTCAGTCAGTTTTAGCCAAGTTTCAGACCAACGAACGGGGTCATGGTAAGATCAAAACAAAAACAGATCGAGCAACTGTTGAATCTCTTTATTAGACACACAAAAGCGTACTTCAGCCAAAGTGTACAGGGGAATAAATGATACAAATGGCACTCAGGCACGAGATCTCTTCAACAGTACATACGGTGTTGGAATCCATTCCCTTGGGTAAAGATTATTGTAGGCATAACTTTATTTGATCCGATAGATGGGAGTGATCTTTCGGTGCACGCTCCAAGCTCGTGTGTTTATCTCAATTCATATGTGTTGAAGTGAAATTGAACTAAATTCTATTTCATTCTATCCCACTCCAACACATGTGGATTGAGGTGGATACATATGCATTACACCTCAAACGGAGGAGCACCCAAACTCCATGAGTCCATGCCGTACACCTCAGCTCTTCCGTGCACTTTCCGTAGTCCCTCTGGTACGGAAAAACAGCACAGGCCAGCTTCATCATCATTTCATCAGGCGTGGGGCTGTGGGACCATCCATGTGAGGTGCTCCAGCTAGCCAACTAGTAGACCATCCATGTGCAGACGTGCAGCAACAGGGCGAGCGTGCGACAGTGCGTTGTGACTGTGCTTTGCGTTCAATTCTCTGGGTTTTGTTTTAATTTTGGTGGGTTCCCTTTCACTTTTCATTATCTTTGGTTGCGTCGAGGGAGAGGTTAAAGAAAGGATTATTGGTTTCAACTTTCAGATGAGTCGGCTTTTTCCTCTTGCTTGCACGGAGCTCACCTTGCTGGGGGAAATTAGGTACCGTGACAATGAAACAAAGCTACTTTTATTTGGAGCTCCTGTAACCTCGTCCTCATGAACCTCGTCTCATATTCGATCACTACTACTCTCTTGTCTTCAATTAATTACAAAAAGTGATGATCGAATGGCATTATACACATATGAAAAGCTTATATTGGCACATAATTGTATATCACGTCACACAACCTATCAAAGAGTTTTGGTTTGGTACAACTCTAACTTCTTAGCTCGCATCAGTTCACAGAGGTGCAAGAGCCAGTAAAATCAAAATAATGACTTCACCCGCTTCTAGTTTATTTTTTTCTCTAAAAGATAAAAATAACTCTATGCTACTTTGCACAGAGAAGCTGGAGCCGAGCAGAACTTCAACAAACAACAGGTGTACTTGGATCATCATCGATCAAAATTTGAGAGAGAAAAAGGGTGCAAGCTTTGCTCCTTTGCCATTTCTATATTGTAGTCAGATTGTGTAATTGGATCATCATCGATCAAAATTTTAAAAGGCCCATGATGCTTGTGTGCGTCCGGTCAATTTGTTTTGGTAGCCACCTAAATAGACTTGTCACCCGGAGAACTCTTATTTGGATGGGGGCTTTTGATTAAGGCCCCGTTTAGATGCAAGCCAAAAACCAAAAATTTTCAAGATTTCCCGTCACATCAAATCTTACGGCACATGTATGGAGTACTAAATGTAGACGAAAAAAAAATTAATTACACAGTTAGCCGAGAAATCGTGAGACAAATCTTTTAAGCCTAAATAGTCTATAATTGGATAATTTTTGCCAAATAAAAACAAAAGTGCTACAGTAGTCCAGAGCCAAAAATTTTTCAGAACTAAACAGGGCCTAACACGAGCGAGAGTTGGATCGGAGCACTGTACTGCTCCCATGCCTACAGAGTGTAAATGCGTCTACTAGTCCACTCTCCAGTGTCGTCCACGGTGGTTGGCTCCTCTACTCCTACCCAAATTCGACGGCCGTACACTTCCGTAGCACCCCTTGTACGGAACGGGGACGCGTTGAGCGCGACCGCGACCGGCCACCCACCAACCCAAGCTCTCCGTACGCGCACGCGGCGCCCGTGACTCCCGAGTCATGTGGGGCCCACCATGGGCTCCGCTTCTGCCGCTGTCCTGCCTGTCTAGTGCGGTTCGTTCGCCTTCTACCGTCCGTTTGGCTGTGGCTCGTCGTAAACGATTTAAATTTATTTTTTTTTTCACATAAACCAGCTAGCACTACTTCTTCATGAACCAGTAACGATACGAAACAGTCAAACGAACATGCTGCTAATCGACGATGGACGGTGCTAGTGGGCATGTTCGCTTGAGCTAGCACTACTTTTCAATTATAAAACAGTATTTTTCTCTCTGAACAAATTAGCATCCACGTCAGCAGCAGCTGCATAAACCATCGCTCTTGTTGTGGTTGACAACGGCGATGCGCGTTCGTTCGAAAGTGTGATACTGCGATGGGAGCGTGAGCGTGAGGGATGCTGGATGCATGGTTTCAGCGTCGATAAAAGTTTACCTTTAAATGTTTCAAAAAAAAAAGAGTTTACCTTTACCGCCACCACACGTTAGGATTTACCGACGCTGAAGTTTCTTTTAATTTCCTCCAACGTGTGCTGGCAAATAAATCAAATTAAATGCCACCAAGGGCGATGGAGATGCACGAGCTCGAGGCAGCCAGAACCACAACCATGCGTACTGTACGCCAGCGTTTTACTACTCCGCGTTGAATTCTATGCGCACACGATTGAATCTAAAACCATGTAAGTACAGTACATAGTAGCTAGTTGACATTACTGAACGTACTGCCTATTATATTACGAGTCCCAGAGCTTTGAAATTGAAGACTAGGTACCACACATATACGCTCTCTTTCTTTTTCTTTGACTTGTAAGGCTATTCTCTTCACCTATAAAAGAGGATGTGCTCTCTTCCAACAAAGAAACTCTCTATCTGGTTCTAGATAATCTGAGCATTCAAACAGCTCCACAGCTCTAGAACTCAACAGCTACACAGAACATACGCTCCAATACTTAGCGTACGTTAGAGCCCCCGTCACTCTCGGCCCTTCGGTTCAGAGTCCGACCGGACCTTTAACACCCCCTTCTTGTTCCTACTCGTTTGTCACCCCACAACAAACTTCGAGCACCTGGGCTTAGGAATAAAGTCTCCAACCAACTGAAACTGGACGTAGGGCACGTTGCCTGAACCAGTATAAATCCTGTGTTATCGAGTACTAGGCCACATCCGATCACAACGCACAACAAAACTACAAATATTTACTTGTTGGTCACTTTTCGCACCGACACGAATGTTGCAAGTGTTTTTATCTAGATGTTGCATATACATGCATAGTATATGTTTCAAGTGTTTCAGGTGTTTCGTACGTCTGTTGCAAGTGTTTCATCCGGATGTTGCATATGTTTGCATTTTTTAAGTGTTTTTCATGTGTTTTTGCAAGTGTTTTAAACGCATGTTTTAAGTGTTTCATCAATCTTCTTTTGTATGTTGCAACTGTTGTATCTGGATATTTTAAAAGTAGATCGGGTGTTGCCATGGAATGTGTGTGGGAAGCGGCTAGCGGCGCGAGCGCACTGCTAGGGCGCTCGCTCGCAAGCCCGACGCGCTAGGGGTGCTCGCTCACTCGCTGAGTGGGTGGCCTCCGACGCTAGCGCCCCAGATCAAGTCATGGAGCTCCAGTGATATAGTTATGCTACACGTTAATTTGTATCATCCATCCTCTGCCACTGCCGTGCAGACTTATCGGTTTACAAATTCATTCATAATTCGACCTCCCATCGACTTGGGCCCTGTTCGGCTGGTATTAAAGCCGGCTGAAGCTGATTTGTTGTGAGAGAAAAATACTATAGATTCTAGCTGATAAGCCGGCTGATAAGTTCAAGCGAACAAGCCCTTGTTGTAGTCTTGTTGTTTTCTCTCTTTTTTTTCATGAAGGAAGTTCTTTCCTTCTTCCTTGCTTCCTGCATGCTCGTCTGCTTCTTTCCTTCTTCCTTCCTGCATGCATTGCATGGGTCCCATCGACGGCCCAGCTGAAGAGTGTGCGCGCGTCATGGTGATGACGTCACTAGTATGCACGTAATTCAGGACCAGCTAGCGCACATGTGTACGTCAAGGTCGTACTGACCGGGAGACAGGACACTCCTCAGCTCACGGATCACCACCAGTCCATGCACCAATACCCTCCACTCTTTCACTTCCGATCCCAGAATTAAGGTCGTCCTAGCATTAAAAAAAAAGTATCACAAAGGAAGACGTTTTAGCTTCTAGCTCCTATACCAAAGTACGGCACCTGTCCATCCATCGGCTCCTGCCGTCCACTATATCAAAAATAAGGCCCCGTTTAGATCTAAAATTTTTTTGGGTTTGGGTTACTGTAGCATTTTGTTTGTATTTAATAATTAGTGTCTAATTATAGACTAATTAGGTTCGAAAGTTTCGTCTCATGATTTCTCACCTAACTGTGTAATTAGTTTTTTTTTCGTCTACATTTAGTACTCCATGCATGTGCCGCAAGATTTGATGTGACGGATACTGCACAAAATTTTTTGGAATCTAAATGGGGCCTAAGGCCTTCCAAAAACTTTTTTTTAAAAAGTGTTACAGTAGCCATTACATCGAATCTTGCGATACGTGCATGAGCATTAAATGTAAATGAAAAAAAAAACTAATTGCACAGTTTGGTTGAAAATCGCGAGACGAACGTTTTGAGCCTAATTAGTCCATGATTGAATACTAATTGCCAAATAAAAATAAAAGTGCTACAGTAACCAAATTTTCAAATTTTACCCAACTAAACACAGCCTAAGGCCATGTTTAGATTGAAAGTTTTTTCAACCTGATGAATAGTACCACTTTCGTCTTATTTGACAAATATTGTCCAATCGTGGACCAACTAGGCTCAAAAGATTCATCTCGTGATTTCCAACTAAACTGTGTAATTAGTTATTTTTTTTACCTACATTTAATACTCCATGCAAGCGGCTAAAAATTGATGTGATGAAGAGAGAGTGAAAAAACTTGGAATTTTAAAGGGAACTAAAGAAGGCCTAAATGGAAAAACCAAACAGCTTGTGAGGAGGCTCCGAGCCTAGGCCTCGTTTAGATGCTGAAAAAATTTCAACCCGATAAATAGTACCACTTTCGTCTTATTTGACAAATATTGTCCAATCGTGGACCAACTAGGCTCAAAAGATTCATCTCGTGATTTCCAACTAAACTGTGTAATTAGTTATTTTTTTTACCTACATTTAATACTCCATACAAGCGGCTAAAAATTAATGTGATGGAGAGAGAGTGAAAAAACTTGGAATTTTGGTGGCATCTAAACAAGGCGCTAGTGCTGTTCCCAAGCTACATGTGCAAGATTCCCCTAGGGTACCATGGTTTTTTTAGTGCACGTTGGTCTCCGTGACGATCACTAGGACGTCCTCTAGGGACAGAGGGAGTACACATTTATTAGACAAATTTAAACAAAGTAAAATAAACCAGCACGCACGTATATTATTTCACATAGTGTCGGTGCTTCGGAACCAGGGGTCCCTCAACCAACGAGTGAATTTGTGCTGCGTGCTCCTAATCCCGGATGGTGATGCAAAGAGACACAAGGTTTATACTGGTTCAGGCAATCGAGGCCCTACGTCCAGTCCGAGAGATCGATCTTGTATTCCTTGCACCGGAGTGCTCGTAGTAGGGGGTTACAAGCTAGGTGAGAGAGGGGGCTAGCCCCAGGTCTCGGCGAGGGTGGAGCGGGCTGCTTGAGGCGTTGTTCTCCACCAGCGTAGCGGAGGTGTCTAGTTCTATCGGTGTGTTCGTCCCCCTTCTTTCTCCCTCTAGAAATGGCACCGGTCCTTCCCTTTTATACTCCAAGGGAGAACCAGGAACCTACATATGTTGCTACATAGCGTTCTAAAAACGGGGGTGGCGTGTCCGAGCCCTGTAGCCGGCCACTGTTGTGGCGTGGTCGACAGAGTGGCCCCGTCCTTGTCGTGCAGAAGTGACGCGCCGGTCATACTCGATCTTGTGCGTCGTGGGACTCCAGTACAGCTTGATGCAGGACATGGCGGGCGACGTGCTGGTCACCGTGTAATGACGTCGTAGTGGGCAGCGGCTCTGCAGATGCCAAGGCCGAGCCATCGTGGGGGGCTCGGCGGTCATGGACCCTCAGGCTGCCGAGCCCGTGAAGCAAACCGCCGAGGCCCTGGAGGGAATTATTGGTCCTGGGTACTGATTCCGAGGCCACAGTAGCCCAGACGTGGCTTCCCACGCCGCGTTGTCCTCGGAGCAGGAGTTGGCAGCACAGTGAGGCATGGGTGTCAACCATGTGCATGGTGGTTAGCACAGTGACGGGTAACCCCTGCCCAGTCCGAGGGACGTGCAGGTCATCGCGTGATGACGTCGTAGGGGGCCATGGTTCTGTAGGTGCCGAGGCCAAGCCATCACGGGGGGCGTTGGCGGACATGGGTCCCTAGGCTGTCGAGCCCCTGAAGCAAACCGCCGAGGCCCTGGAGGGAATTATTGGTCCTGGGTACTGATTCCGAGGCCACAGTAGCCCAGACGTGGCTTCCCACGCCGTGTTGTCCTCGGAGCAGGAGTTGGCAGCACAGTGAGGCATGGGCGTCAACCATGTGCATGGTGGTTAGTACAGTGGCGGGTAACCCCTGCCCAGTCCTGCCTCCTGTCCCATCGGCCATTTTGCTGTACTGTGCCGAGCATGCCGTTGTCGTTAGGGGCAGCAGTTGGCTGAGTAGATGCGACACGACGTTTTGTCAGAGGGACGGGAGAAGGAAGAGGCAGCGGAGTGCTGCCGAGCCTACCTTGCGCGAGACGGAGGGTCGGTGGCCCGGCCAAGGCCTTTGGCGGGGAATCGCTCGGGGTCAGTAGTGAGGGGGCCTCGGGCGAATCGGAGAATCGGCCGAGGCCCGTGGCGATGGGCCTCGGGCGAGTCGGAGAATTGGCCGAGGCCCTTGGAGCCTCGGGCGAGTCGGAGAATCGGCCGAGGCCGGCAGCGTTTAGCTGGTTTCGATCTTTACGAAGTCTAAGCAGTTGTTTTTTGGGTCTTGCTTAGGGTACCCCTTCTCGCGGTACCCGACAGTAGCCCCCGAGCCTTGGGGGGAGTGGAGGCACTCCCCCTGAGGTTCCGACGAGAATTGGCTCTTGGTAGTTCCTGTCGGGATGGTGTTTTGTATTCGAGGTTTCGGTGGGTGCGCGCGAGCGCACCCGCCGGGTGTAGCCCCCGAGGCCCTGGAGGAGTGATTTCACTTCTTCAGGGGCTTTTTTCTCTTTCGAGTGAGGTGTTTTCGTCGTGTTTGTCGGGCCCGTGGGCGTGGGTTCGGATCGCGGGGCCTCGACGATGTCGCGGAAAGAGCCCCTTAGCCTCCGCCTGGAGCGAGAGGGCCGTCAGGGGTTCTCCCGACTTTCTGTACGACCCTCGTGCTTCCTTTTCGCTCGGAAGGAGGGGTGGAAGATGCCATGCTACCCTCGGTGGGTGCGAGCGATGGCATTTCCGGTGAGCTGTTATCGGGTAAGTCCGAGTGGAGGCCCGTACCCCGTTCGCTGGGGGTCGGCTAGCGGTCCGGAGACGCGCTCCAAGGATACCGGCGGGCTTCTCTAGTGGGTGCCGAGGCCGTTCGCTGGGCCTCGGTGGCTCGGTGCCTCCCTACGGTGGGATCCCATTCAGAGACCTCCCTGCCGGTCTCGGACACGACCCGGGGCGCGCCTGTACAGGCTCGCCCGTGGTCGTCCCTGACTCCTTTATATTGGGGCAGCTGTCGAAACCCCTGGGGGCCCAGCCTTCGAACCCCTGGACCGTAACGGGCTTGGGTCGCTTTGTCTTTATCTTGGGTGCAGGAAGAGCCCTCGAGCCTCTGCACGGAGCGAGTTTTTTGTTCGTCCCCCGCACGTCCTTTTCGTTCGGACGGGGGGGCTGTTTGCCGAGCCCACTCGTGTGCGAGCTTGAGCCGCTGGGTCTCGGCAAAGTTGCAGGAGGAACCCCCGAGTCTCTCGCACGGAGCGAGAGAGCGGTCAGAGGTCCCCCTGGCTTTTGGTTCGCCCCTCGCGCGTGAGGGTTTGTCTGCCGAGCCCCCCTCGGGTGCGAGGCTAGGTCGCGGGGTCTCGGCGTCTTTTGCAGAAGGAGCTCCCTAGCCTCTGCATAGGGCGAGAGGATCGTCAGGAGTTCTTCTGGCTTTTTGAACGACCCTCGCGCTTCCTTTTCGCTCGGAAGGAGGGTTTGTTTTGCCGAGCCCCCTCGTGTGCGAGTCTAAGCCGCTGGGCCTCGGCAATGTTTTGCAGGAAGGGTCCCTTAGCCTCTGCGCGGGGCAAGAGGGCCGTCAGGGATTCTCCTGACTTTTCATTCGACCCTCGTGCTTCCTTTTCGCTCGGAAGGAGGGGTGGAAGATGCCGTGCTACCCTCGGTGGGCGCGAGCGACGACATTTCCGGTGAGCTGTTATCGGGTAAGTCCGAGTGGAGGCCCGTACCCTGTTCACTGGGGGTCGGCTAGCGGTCCGGAGACGCGCTCCAAGAGTACCAGAGGGTTTCTCTAGTGGGTGCCGAGGCCGTTCGCTGGGCCTCGGTGGCTCGGTGCCTCCCTACGGTGGGATCCCATTCGGAGACCTCCCTACCGGTCTCGGACACGACACAGGGCGTCCCAAGCGTTTCGCTTGCTTGGGCCTCGGCCTCGCATAGGCTCGCCCGTAGTCGCCCCTGACTCTGTTGCCCTGGGGCGGCTGTTGAAACCCCTAAGGGCCCAGCCTTCGAACCCCTGGACCGTAGCGGGCTCGGCGCCCAGTTCCTTTACCTGAAAGGAATCGGGGGGGGATTTCTCTCCCTACGGCTAACAACGGCAGGCGCGTCTTTTGAGGCGATTTTTTTGGGGAGGCGGAACGGCGCCTGCTGCTGCTGCGGTTGGACGCGACGTGGGGTCAGCCGACGGGACATGTCCGCACGCACGATTTAATGAGGAGGGAGTGGGCGCGTGGGCGGTGAAACCGGATCTGGATAACCGCGCCGGATCTTCTAGGGGAAACTTCCCCGGTTTCGTCGCCCGGCGGTTTCGTCTTGTCCCTGCATAAATACGCAAAGAACCTCGCCCTTCCCCTTCTTACCTCTTTCGCATTCGCTTTTGCTGCCTTCGTGCCGCTGCTGAGAGCATAGAGCGCCGGGGAGGAGAAGGGCGAGGGCGAGAGACTGAAAGAGAGAGGGAGAGAGATAACCGTCGTAGCAGCGTCCTTCGCCGTGCAAATGGCTGGTGGTCCCGTCCTCCTTGCGGCGGATCCCTGGGAGCGGTCTGACGTCACCGAGGAGAAGCTGCAGTCGCTCGTGGAGGCCGGTCTTCTTCGCCCGATCACCGACCCCGACGAGCCGGAGTGGATTGCTCCGGGGGACGAGTCGGAGCCGAGGCCGCGCGACGGCTACGTGGTGAGCTTCGTGGTCTTCCACGAGCGAGGCTTTGGGTCGCCGGCGGATAACTTTATGCGGGCGCTCCCGCACTATTATGGCGTGGAGCTGCACAATTTCAGCCCCAACTCCATCGTGCAGGCGGCCATCTTCGTCGCCGTCTGTGAGGGGTACCTGGGGATCGCTCCCCACTGGGAGTTGTGGCTCCACCTGTTCCGAGCGACGTTCACCACCAAGCCGGGGGGAACGAGGGGGGCTCGGAAGGTGCAGAGGGCCGGCGGCTGCACCCTTCACGTGCGGCAAGACCGGCAGTCCCTCTACATCCCAGCCCAGCTGTCATCGTCCAACCGTCGTTGGTATGACGGCTGGTTCTACCTCCGTAACGACGGCGGAGGACTTCCCCCTTATACCGGGCGGGTCGTGGAGAGTCAACCGGAGAAGTGGGGGTACGGCGTCATCCAGGCCGATCAGCCCAGGCTAGAACCGCTTTTGAGGGCCTTGCGGAAGCTACGTGACCATGGCCTTTCGGCGGCTGTGGTCGTGGCGGCTTTTCATCGCCGGAGGGTGTTGCCGCTGATGGCCCGGCGGCGGCGGCTATTCGAGATGACCCCGGGCGATTCGATCGTCGGTGTCAAGATGTCCGCCTTCGCCCTTTCCGACGACGAGACCCTGCGTCGGGTGAGAGAAGCGGTGGACGGGAAGCCGAAGATCGACGATTTGATGCCGTTCCCGATGCGCCCGTCGCGGGGGTATGTTTCGCTGGTAAGTTGGATGTTGTCGAGGCTTTCGCGGCCTTCTTGTTTTTCGCCTTTTTTGTCTGTTGTCTTACTTCGTCGTTCTCACAGGGGATAAGAGACGTGCGAGGCTCCCCGCCGCCCGTTCCTGAGGACGCCCGGCGGCGATCCGTGAACAGGGCGCGTGCCGAGGGGGAGAAGAAGAAAAAAGATGCCAAGGAGGCGAAACGTATGAAGAAGATCCTCGCGCGCGAAAAGCTGGACGCCCGTCGCCGGCGTCAGAGGCTCGACGGTCTCCCGTTGGAACCGTCTCCCTCGTCGTCGGTGTCGGATTCTTCGAGCGACGGCGGCGGGCGCGAGGTGGGGACGGCCTGCCTGGAACACCTCCCCGACATCAGGGAGATGGTTCCCGGGGCGCCGGCAAGGAGCCTGACGCCCCTAGGAGGAGGAGGAGGTGCCCCGGGGCCAGTGGCGGCCCGTCCCGGGGCCGAGGCCGACACACCCGAGGCGCGGGTGTCGGAAGAGCGTGCCGTCAGCCCGATGGGTTCGACGGTGGAGGTGGAGCGGGTGACGGTGGGGGCGACCCCATCGTCTCCGCGAAGGGTCGAGGAGGTGCCGGGGTCCGACGGAGGCCGGCTGGCACTGGTGGACACCGAGGCCGCGCTGCTGCCACCACCGCCACCGTTGCAGAGGAGGCAGGCGGTGTCGAAGCGGCTGCATCCCCGTTCGCGGTAAGCGTCTTCTCTGGTGGAGTCCGTAGTACTTCTTGTTTGCCCCTTGATCGCATGCTGACCTCGGGAGTGTCTTTGCTTCCAGCCAGACGCATCTGGTGGAAGATCCTCCTTTGGCGCCCCGTAAGGCGCTCAAGGTGAACGTTAGCTCCTCCGCCCATCAGGCAGCGGAGGCGCAGGCTGGCGTGCAGCGTGGCGCGGCGTCGGGCGAGGCGCAGGCCGTTTCGGAGGAGGCGGCTGCCCAGGAAAAGGGTGCCGAGGCGGCCGCGGAGCGGGTCGAAGAGGAGGAGCCCGCGCCTCGCGATGCTGTGGGCCTTGGGGCAAAGGAGGCTGGGGCGTCTGGCACTGCCGAGGCCATTGAGGGTGAGGCCGGAGCCCCCAAGACCTCCGAAGTCAGGGCGGTGGACGCCGGGGCCATCGAGGTAGAGATGGCGGAGGCCAGAGCCCCCGGGTCCGTCGAGACCGGGGCGATGGAGGCGGAGACGGAGCAAATTTTGGCGCCGCCCCTGGTTCAGACAATCTCGTCTGATGATTCTTCCCGAGGGAAGGAGGCGGCGGACGTCGGGGCGGCCAGTACCGCGGAGCAGCCAGTCCCAGATCCCGCCGAGGGGAGTTCGGCCCTTGCCCCGCTACGGCCCGAGCCCCGTGGGTGGAACTTCCCGCGTGTTTTCTGGCGGGACCAGGCTGATCCCGAGGGGGAGCCTGTGTTCGCCCTTGAAGATATCGCAGAGGGGGGGCGTTGGGATACCCTCGAGGAGTACCGCCAACTGGCAGTGCGGTCGCTGCAGACGGCGATGACTGTTATGGAAAGGGACTTGCCTGGTGTCACTCAGGTAAGTACTTTCGTGTCTCGTGCCGAGTTGTCCTCGCAGTGTCTGACGTGCGTTTTTTACCTCTTTTAGGAGCTCGAGACCCGGTCCCTTGGGAAATCGGTGTTCCTACGAAGGGAGAGGGATATCTGGGACCAGCTCCGGCGGCAGAGGGGCCTGCTTGCCGATGCTCAGGGGCTTTTGTCGGCGCGGAGTGCGGAAGTGGAGGACCTCCGCCTTCGTTGTGCTGACCTTCAGGCCGAGCTGGTCACGGCTAAGGGGCAGGCTGCCCCTTTGGTGGCGAAGATCAAGGAACTGGAGGAGGAGCGAGACTCCTTCAGGTCTCGGGCCCAAGAAGCAACGGCCTCTGCGAAGGCCACAGCCGGGCAGCTGGGTGCGGAGCAGAGCGAGCATCAGGCGACAAAAGTCGCCCTGGCAGAGGCTACCAAGGCGGCCGAGGCCTCTCGGGTCGAGGTCTTAGCCTGGAAGAACAAGGCCGAGGGTAAGTTCCGCTGAACCGTGTTCCTTGTCCATTTGTTCTGGTTCGCGTTTGACTCCTGACCCCTCGTTGCGACGTAGATCTGGGGAAAGAGGCTTCCCAGGCGGCTGAAGCTTCCGTCGCAGCGCAAGCGGCGCTGGATGTTGAGGTCCGGGAGCACGAGGCGCTGTGCAGCGCTGTCCGTACCGCCTGCGAGGCCTTGGACGTCGAGGAGGTCCAATCAGCCAGCTCCCTTGGGAGCCGTCTGATTGCGTTGAGCGGCCGCGTCCATGAGAGGCTCCGGGGGGCGTTGCACACGGGTGTCAAGCGCGCCCTGGCCGTCGTCTCCTCGCACTACGCCATCAACCTCGAGGCCGTCAGCGACGGCTACGTGTTGCCAGAAGATGACGAGGAGGCGGATGCGGAGGTCGTGAAGCTGTTGGAGGCGGCCGAGGCACCTGGCACAGCGCTGGCCCGTCTATTTGAAGAAGAGGTGGTCCCTCCCGCGCCGGCCGTCGGTCCTTGAGCTTTGATCTGGGCCAAAAGGGGTCATGTAACCGGATTGGGTTAGTTGTCATACCGTGACGTCTTTGTGGCCGTCGAGGCCTGTAAAGTACTTGCGTACGTGCGTCTTTTAATCGTTTTCTGTTCTATTTCCGAGCCTGTGCCCTCTGTCTCGATCTTGTGAACCCGCAAAGAAAACCCTCGGGACCTAAGCCGTCCCTTCGGCGGAGGGTGGTGAGGGAGCTGCCGTAGCCCAGAGGCGTAGGCCGTTCTCACGTCTCGACCGGCCCTTTGGCCTCCAAACAAACTTTTGGTCCTTGGGTTTCTTGTGAGGGTCCCGTCGGAGCGCGAGAGAGTTTGGCGCAGAAAATTTTTTAAAGACCGTTAACAACGGTGTTCGAGACTTAGGTGGTTCCCCCTTTCTAGCCCCCGAGGGAGGCCCGGCTTTGCTGAGGCAGAGCCGAGTCTCCCTTATAGCGCTATCGTGACGTTGAGCCCCTGATAATAGACAGGCTCTCTGCATAGAACTTCCTCGGAGCCTACGCTGTCCTTTGGGTGAAGAGGTGGTGAGGGAGCTGCCGTAGCCCGGAGGCGTGGGTCGTTCTCACGGCTCGGCCGGCCTTTTCACCTTTGGGACGATCGTACGGTCCTTGGGTTTTATACAATCGGCTTGTCTATAAGGGGGGTTTCTCGAAAAATTATAACAACTAAGAACGCTTCTTTATTGCATTTCGAGGAACAATGTAAACAACGTTTGGAATTTTAAGGGTAGAAACGACGTAGCTGTTCTATGTTCCAAGCGTTGGTGAAGACTTCGCCCTTCTCGTTGGCTAACTTGTAGGTCCCGGGCTTCAGCACTTGAGCGACGATGTACGGCCCTTCCCAGGGTGGGGTCAGCTTGTGGCGGCCCTTGTTGCTCTGCCTCAGTCTCAGCACCAGGTCGCCCACCTTCAGGTCTCGGCTTCGGACGCGCCGGGCTTGGTAGCGTCGTAGGGCTTGCTGGTACCTGGCTGAGTGTAGTAGCGCGACGTCTCGGGCTTCCTCTAGTTGGTCGAGGGCGTCTTCGCGGGCAGTGTGGTTGCTTTGCTCGTTGTACGCCTGTAGTCTCGGGGAACCGTATTCCAAGTCAGTGGGGAGGATGGCCTCGGCTCCGTAGACCAGGAAGAACGGTGTGAATCCCGTGGCTCGGCTCGGGGTATTCCTTAGGCTCCAGATGACTGACGGGAGTTCGGCAAGCCATTTCTTGCCAAACTTCTGCAACCGATTGAATATTCTTGGCTTAAGGCCTTGTAGGATCATGCCGTTGGCACGCTCTACTTGGCCATTCGTCCTTGGGTGCCCTACGGCCGACCAGGCCACCCGGATGTGGTGGTCGTCGCAGAAAGTTAGGAATTTGCGACCGGTGAATTGTGTCCCATTGTCAGTGATGATGGTGTTAGGAACCCCGAACCTGTGGATGATATCCGTAAAGAACAGCACCGCTTGCTCGGATTTGATCTGAGCGATCGGACGAGCCTCGACCCATTTGGAGAATTTGTCGATAGCTACCAGCAGATGGGTATAGCCCCCGGGTGCCTTCTGCAGAGGCCCAACCATGTCCAGCCCCCATACGGCGAATGGCCATGTGATGGGGATGGTTTGGAGGGCTTGGGCCGGGAGGTGCGTCTGTCGAGCGTAGTACTGGCATCCCTCGCAGGAGCGTACTAGCCTCGTGGCGTCTGCCACCGCCGTCGGCCAATAGAAACCTTGGCGGAAGGCGTTACCCACGAGCGCGCGAGGCGCCGCGTGGTGCCCGCAGACTCCCGCATGCAAGTCGCAAAGCAAGGATTGGCCAGCCTCGGTGGTGATGCATCGTTGGAGAATACCAGATGGGCTACGCCTATACAACTCGCCGTCGCAGAGGACGTAAGTCTTGGCGCGTCGCGCAAGCCGCCGGGCTTCGGCTCTGTCAGCAGGAAGCTCTCCTCGAACGAGGCGATCGAGGAAAGGGACTCGCCAGTCCGTCCCTTGGTCGGCCTCGGGAGGCTCTGCGTCAATCGCCATGGCCTCGGGCCCGGCGGGCGAGGTCTCGGTGGCAGAGGGGGCCTCGGGCCCTGTGGTGGGCTCGGCTGACGGGCCCTCTTCCGTCGCCGGGGCGTAGTCGACGGATGGTTTGTGGAGGTCTCTGGCGAAGACGTTCGGGGGAACCGGGGTCCGCGCCGACGCCATCTTTGCTAGTTCGTCCGCGGCCTCGTTGAACTTTCGTGCAACGTGGTTGAGCTCGAGACCGTCGAACTTGCTCTCCAGGCGTCGTACTATCGCGCAGTACGCCTTCATTTTGGGGTCATGGCAGCTCGACTCTTTCATCACCTGATCGACGACGAGCTGCGAATCACCCCGTACGTCGAGGCGTCGCACTCCAAGTTCGATGGCGATTTGCAGGCCGTTGACGAGGGCCTCGTATTCGGCGACATTGTTGGAGGCGGCGAAGTGAAGACGGATCATGTAGCGCATGTGTACTCCGAGGGGCGAGACCAGGAGCAGGCCCGCGCCAGCCCCAGTTTTCATCAGAGACCCGTCGAAGTACATGGTCCAGCATTCTGATCGGATCTGAACGGGTGGCAGCTGTGTGTCGGTCCATTCGGCTACAAAGTCGGACAGGACTTGTGATTTGATCGCTTTCCGAGGCGCGAAAGACAAGGTTTCCCCCATGAGTTCGACAGCCCACTTGGCTATTCTACCCGAGGCCTCCCGGTTTTGGATTATCTCTCCCAGAGGAAAAGACGACACCACAGTCACCGGGTGGGACTCGAAGTAGTGACGCAGCTTGCGTCGAGCCAAGACTACGGCGTAAACCAGCTTCTGGATGTGGGGGTAACGCGTCTTAGTCTCGGAGAGCACTTCGCTGATGAAGTAAACAGGTCGTTGGACGGGTAGAGCGTGTCCCTTCTCCTGCCTCTCGACTACTACGGCTGCGCTGACCACTTGGGTCGTCGCAGTGACGTAGAGTAAGAGGCGCTCGCCCTCGGTGGGTGGAACCAGGACGGGGGGGGGGTGGTGAGCAGTGCTTTGAGCCTGGCGAGGGCTTCCTCGGCCTCGGTGGTCCAAGAAAAGCGCTCGGACTTTCTCAAGAGGCGGTACAGGGGCAGGCCTTTTTCGCCGAGGCGCGAGATGAAGCGGCTTAGGGCCGCAAGGCATCCCATGACCCTCTGCACCCCTTTGAGGTCCCGGATTGGGCCCATGTTGGTCACGGCCGAGACCTTCTCCGGGTTGGCCTCGATCCCACGCTCCGAGACTATGAATCCCAAGAGCATGCCTCGGGGAACCCCGAAGACACACTTCTCGGGGTTGAGCTTGATGCCCTTTTCTCTGAGACATGTGAAGGCAACCTTCAAGTCGCCGACGAGATCACCGGCCTTCCTGGACTTAACTACGATGTCATCCACGTAGGCCTCAACGGTTCGTCCGATGTGTTCGCCAAAGACTTGGATCATGCACCGTTGGTAAGTAGCCCCTGCGTTTCTGAGGCCGAACGGCATGGTTATGTAGCAGTACATGCCGAATGGAGTGATGAAAGAAGTCGCGAGCTGGTCGGACTCTTTCATCTTGATTTGGTGGTAACCGGAATACGCATCGAGGAAGGAGAGGGTTTCGCATCCTGCAGTGGAGTCGACGATTTGGTCAATTCGTGGTAGTGGGAATGGGACTTTCGGGCACGCTTTATTTAGACCAGTGTAGTCCACGCACATCCTCCATTTGCCACTTTTCTTCCTGACTAATACAGGGTTAGCCAACCACTCTGGATGGAATACCTCCTTGATGAACCCGGCTGCCATGAGCTTCTGCACTTCTTCGCCGATGGCCCTGCGCTTCTCCTCGTCAAATCGGCGCAGGCGCTGCTTTGCCGGCCTGGAGCCCGCCCGGATATCTAAGGCGTGCTCGGCGACCTCCCTTGGTATGCCCGGCATATCCGAGGGACTCCATGCGAACATATCGACGTTCGCACGGAGAAAGCCGACGAGCACGGCCTCCTATTTGCTGTCGAGGGTGGCGCCGATCTTCAGTCCTCGGCCGTCGGGGACGGTGGGGTCGACGGGGACGAGCTTGGCGGCCTCCGCGGGCTCGAAGGTCCCGGCGCGCCGCTTGGCGTCGGGAACCTCGCTACCAAGCTGGTCGAGATCGGCGATGAGGGTCTCGGCCTCCACGATGGCCTCGGCGTACTCGATGCACTCGACGTCGCAGTCGTATGCATGTTCGTACGTGGACTCGACGGTGATGATGCCGTTGGGGCCTGGCATCTTGAGCTTGAGGTAGGTGTAGTTGGGGATCGCCATGAACTTGGCGTAGCACGGGCGCCCCAAGATGGCGTGGTAGGCCCCCTTGAATTCCACCACCTCGAAGGTGAGGATCTCCTTGCGGTAGTTGGAGGGAGTGCCGAAACAGACGGGTAAGTCGATGCGCCCGAGGGGTCACGTGCGCTTTCCTGGCACGACGCCGTGGAAGGGCGCGGAACCGCCTCGGAGCAGTGATCGGTCGAGCTCCAGGAGCTCCAGAGTGTTGACGTAGAGGATGTTGAGGCCGCTGCCTCCGTCCATGAGCACTTTGGTAAGTCGGGTGTTGCCGACGATCGGGTCGACGACAAGCGGGTACTGTCCGGGGTTTGGAATATAATCGGGGTGGTCATGCCGATCAAAGGTGATTGCCTCCCGAGACCAGTCGAGGTACCGGGGGGTGGCCACCTTGACCGAGAAAACCTCCCGGCGTTCCCTCTTTCGCTGGCGCGCCGTGAGGCATGCCGAGGGTCCGCCAAAGATCATGAAAGCGTTGCGTACCTCGGGGAACCCGTCGTCCTTGTCCTCGTTCCGACCGCCGGGGCCCTTCTGCTTGGCGTCGTCGTCGGGGAGCCCGAGCCTGGCGTAGTAGCGCCGGAGCATGGTGCACTCCTCGAGGGCATGCTTCACCGGACCTTGATGGTAAGGGCAGGGCTTCTTCAGCATGTCGTCAAATAGCCCGGGGCCGCGGGGGCCGCGGGAATTCCTGCGATCCGTCGTGGCGACATGGACGGCCTCGAGGACTTCCTGCTTCCCTGGGCGACCCTTCTTCTTTTTCTTAGGGAGGTGGGGGGCTGAGGCCTCGGGGGCCTCTTCCCTCCGCTTCCCTTTGGGATCGTCGTCGGGGAAGATGGCTCCGACAGCCTCTTCCCCTGAGGCGAAGCTGGTGGCGATGTCGAGGAGCGCGGCAGCAGAGCGTGGGACGTTGCGTCCTAACTCTCGGACCAAGTCCCGACAAGTGGTGCCGGAGAGGAAAGCCTGGACGATCTCCGAGTCGCCGACGCTGGGTAGCTCGGTGCACTGCTTGGAGAAGCGCCGGATGAAATCTCGGAGAGACTCGTCTGGCTTCTGGCGGCAGCTTTTAAGATCCCAGGAATTCCCAGGGCGCACGTATGTGCCCTGGAAGTTCCCGACGAAGATCCTAACCAAGTCGCGCCAGTCGTGGATTTGCGAGGGAGGGAGATGCTCGAGCCAGGCTCGTGCCGAGTCCGACAACAGCAGAGGGAGATTGCGGATGATGAGCAGGTCATCGTCCGCGCCACCTAGCTGGCAGGCCAGGCGGTAATCGGCGAGCCAGAGTTCCGGGTTGGTCTCGCCGCTGTATTTCGCGAGGTTGGCCGGCTGTCGGAACCGGGCGGGGAAGGGAGCAACACGGATGGCCCTGCTGAAGACCCGAGGTCCCGGCGGCTCAGGGGAAGGACTGCGGTCCTCACCACTGTCGTAGCGACCGCCTCGGTGCGGGTGGTAGCCCCGTGCTGCTCCGTCGTCGTGGCGCCGTCGCCTGCCAACTACTTCGTGGTCGCCCTGTGCCTCGCGTCGGTCCCTAAGTCGGTCGCGCACCGAGGGGGCCCTGTTGACCGTCGGCGCGCGAGCGTCCTCGGGACGGACTGAGGCATCCTGGCCCCGGCGAGGTTGCGCTGTGGGTTGCTCCGAGGTGCCTCCGCGCCGACGGGAGGCGGAACTTTCGGCCTGCTGCACCGCTGCGGTCTCGAGGAGATCGCGGAGTTCCCCACGGACCCGTCGCCCCTCGGTGGTGGAGGGCTCGGGCATCGATCGGACCAGCATCGCAGCGGCTGCGACATTCTGGCTGGCGCGATTAAAGATTGGGGGTGGCGCTCCCTCCTCGTCGTTGTTGATGCGGTGATGGACGTCGCGGGCCCTCCCTCGGGCTCCTCCGCCCTCACCGCGCCCCTGCTGTTCCTGCTCGAGAGTGTTCCGAAGCTGTTGCAGAAGGAGCCGGTCTTGTTCGACCTTGTCTCGAAGCTCGCGGAGCTGCTCCAGATCTGGGCGTCGATGCCCCCCACGAACGGGATTCTCGTCCCGTGCTGCCGGGGCCTCGAGACGCGGAGGTGTGGCGTCGCCCGCCCCTGCCCGGGGCGGGGAATGGTTGCCTGTCCTTTCGTCCTCTTCACCCGCCCTTGGCATCCCGAGCCCGACGTGGAAGCACTCACGAGATGGATCGTAAGTCCCCTCGTCGTCAGAGTCAGAGTAGCCGAGGCAGTAGTCGCTTGCGGCCAAGAATTGGCGCAAAGCCCCAGGGTTGTGGAGTTCGGAGAAATCCACCCTGGGCCATGCCTCGTCCTCGTCCGAGGGGTCGGAGCGGGTGCTCAGGTCGAGAGCGAAGCGCTGGCGGCGTTCCGCAGGGTGCTCGTGGGTGGCAGCGTATGCGTAGGCGTAAGAGGCGGCGGCATCTCTCAACCCAAAGGGGTATGGGGACGGTGCCGTCTCCATATTCTGCCCCGCCGGGGTCGGCTCTTGAGGGAGTGGTAGAGCGGAGCTAGACGACTGGGCGTCGCCGCGAGCCACCGGCGATTTTCCTTCGTCCATGCTCAGGCCAGACAGGTCCCCAGCCAGGGACCCCGTACCAACAGCTGGTCGTAGGGCATCGGCGAGGAGGGGCGTGACGCCCTGGGCTCGCGTGACGTCGGGGTGGCCCCGCTCGCGTCGCGCCTGGCGAGCGTGGCGAGAACGGCCGCCCGGGCGCCGCCTGCGCCTGGGCTGCCGGGGCGCGACTTCACCGTCGGACGGTGGGGCTCGAGGAGTGAGGAGCACCATGTCGTACTCATGCCCTAGGGACATGAACTCTAGGCTCCCGAACCAAACCACGGTGCCGAGACGCAATGGTCGTACGGGGTCTGCCATCCGGAACTTGCTAGGATGACGAAGCTGACACGCAGCGGCCCCTACCTGGCGCGCCAACTGTCGGTGCTTCGGAACCAGGGGTCCCTCAACCAACGAGTGAATTTGTGCTGCGTGCTCCTAATCCCGGATGGTGATGCAAAGAGACACAAGGTTTATACTGGTTCAGGCAATCGAGGCCCTACGTCCAGTCCGAGAGATCGATCTTGTATTCCTTGCACCGGAGTGCTCGTAGTAGGGGGTTACAAGCTAGGTGAGAGAGGGGGCTAGCCCCAGGTCTCGGCGAGGGTGGTAGCGGGCTGCTTGAGGCGTTGTTCTCCACCAGCGTAGCGGAAGGTGTCTAGTTCTATCGGTGTGTTCGTCCCCCTTCTTTCTCCCTCTAGAAATGGCCCCGGTCCTTCCCTTTTATACTCCAAGGGAGAACCAGGAACCTACATATGTTGCTACATAGCGTTCTAAAAACGGGGGTGGCGTGTCCGAGCCCTGTAGCCGGCCACTGTTGTGGCATGGTCGACGGAGTGGCCCCGTCCTTGTCGTGCAGAAGTGACGCGCCGGTCATACTCGATCTTGTGCGTCGTGGGACTCCAGTACAGCTTGATGCAGGACATGGCGGGCGACGTGCTGGTCACCGTGTAATGACGTCGTAGTGGGCAGCGGCTCTGCAGATGCCGAGGCCGAGCCATCGTGGGGGGCTCGGCGGTCATGGACCCTCAGGCTGCCGAGCCCGTGAAGCAAACCGCCGAGGCCCTGGAGGGAATTATTGGTCCTGGGTACTGATTCCGAGGCCACAGTAGCCCAGACGTGGCTTCCCACGCCGCGTTGTCCTCGGAGCAGGAGTTGGCAGCACAGTGAGGCATGGGTGTCAACCATGTGCATGGTGGTTAGCACAGTGACGGGTAACCCCTGCCCAGTCCGAGGGACGTGTAGGTCATCGCGTGATGACGTCGTAGGGGGCCGTGGTTCTGTAGGTGCCGAGGCCAAGCCATCGCGGGGGGCGTTGGCGGACATGGGTCCCCAGGCTGTCGAGCCCCTGAAGCAAACCGCCGAGGCCCTGGAGGGAATTATTGGTCCTGGGTACTGATTCCGAGGCCACAGTAGCCCAGACGTGGCTTCCCACGCCGCGTTGTCCTCGGAGCAGGAGTTGGCAGCACAGTGAGGCATGGGCGTCAACCATGTGCATGGTGGTTAGTACAGTGGCGGGTAACCCCTGCCCAGTCCTGCCTCCTGTCCCATCGGCCATTTTGCTGTACTGTGCCGAGCATGCCGTTGTCGTCAGGGGCAGCAGTTGGCTGAGTAGATGCGACACGACGTTTTGTCAGAGGGACGGGAGAAGGAAGAGGCAGCGGAGTGCTGCCGAGCCTACCTTGCGCGAGACGGAGGGTCGGTGGCCCGGCCAAGGCCTTTGGCGGGGAATCGCTCGGGGTCAGTAGTGAGGGGGCCTCGGGCGAATCGGAGAATCGGCCGAGGCCCGTGGCGATGGGCCTCGGGCGAGTCGGAGAATTGGCCGAGGCCCTTGGAGCCTCGGGCGAGTCGGAGAATCGGCCGAGGCCGGCAGCGTTTAGCTGGTTTCGATCTTTACGAAGTCTAAGCAGTTGTTTTTTGGGTCTTGCTTAGGGTACCCCTTCTCGCGGTACCCGACACATAGAATCCCCTTGTTACAACATAAATGAATGAAGTTTTTCTTAGTAGTTAGAACTAAACTAATGAAGTTGGAGCAGGTTTATTGTTGCACAGTTTCTAGACTGACGACTTCGAGTCATCATGAGTATATATGGTGGTTCTTGACAAACTACATTGAAAAAGACTAACAAGGCAAAAAAAAATATAGTGGTGTGGAGGTGAAGCAGGAGGCCACGTAGCCCACACTCACGGCAGCCGTGCAACAGAGAGTAGTAGTACGTGGCTCAATTCGGCTGGCTGGCTGGCTTTTAGGAGATCCCCAGCCCCCAGCCCCCAGCCCCCGGCGTTGTTGGGTTGGGCGGTGGGGACTGGCGACTGCGAGCCACACACGCCGGCGCAGAAGATCTCGGTGGGCCCGCGGGCGGTGCCAGCGATGCGGACGCGCGCTGGGGTGTGGCCGTAGCTACGGCCTACGGAACCGTACCGCCGCTTGTACCCACCTCACCTTCCCCACGTCGCCATCGCTGGATCCTCTGCGGCGGCCGGGCCGGCGGACAACAGCAGCCAGCCTGTGTGTGCCGGACTCGACTGTCCGTGAGCCAGCCCATGTGGCCGTGGCCACGGCTCCACCGGCACCGGCGGCAAACACGAGACACACCGTCCTCCTGACCTCCAGTGAGTCTGCCAGCAGGGCAGGTTGCCAAGTCGCTCGATCTTGCAGCTGTGCTGCCACATTCACGGATGACAGATGTGCAACTTCTCATTCACTGGCCTAATTAAGCATGTAGTAAGAGTAGCTTAATGACCAGCCAAAAGCAGGCCCGAACCAACACCAAGCAGAAGAATCTCATCGTCGGCCCAGAGACACCCGGCCGTAGATCACGGACCCGTACGCCACTTCCGTACAGTCCCCACACACAGCCAGCCACGCCCTGCCCATTTCACGCGTGACGACATCGACAGCTAGCGCGGGCCGAGAGGCCAGCCCGCCGGGCCCACCTCGCCTTCTTTAATTAATACTCGATTAGGTTGCTAATTAGCGGCCCTGCTCATCCGTCCGTACATGGGTTGTCCCCCGCGGCCCGTACAAGTGGCGTGCCGCCACCGCACGACGTGGAATCCAGCGTAGTAGTGCGTGCCGGCGGCGCCGGGGTCGTCTGCGATCGCCAGCGGCCGGCGGCATAGGTGCTGTTCGCTTATTTTCTGATTCCATCTTTTTTAGTTTATTTTTGAAGCAGAATAGTATTTTTTTCTCACAATAAATTAGTCGGAACAGTGTTTCAGTTTGTTTTTTCAGCGAAGCGAACAGGACCATATACGCCTGCCCTGATGCCCGGCCGGCTCTCCTCGTCCCGTGCTGGTTCAACGCATGCTTTTGGTCCAAATGTGTCCACGGAGGCTCCGTTCAGGGAGGAGCATCTCCACAGCTACTTTCTGTACAATTGTTACGCAGCTGTATAGAGAGTGTATATAGTAGTAATCTGTTCCTGGCAATGGGTTGATGCGAAAGGATCAAATATTCAAATCATGAACTTAAAAAAGTTCAGGTTAGGGAATACTAGTAACCAACTCAAGATTTTGGAAAGATCAATATGGTTAGGGAATCAACCTCTCAAAAACAGGTTCCCAAGCCTTTTCAACGTCCTGTAGTTAGTTCGTAAGACACACAAGCTATGATTACAAATGTCTTTAGCACATCACCTCTAAATGTTTCCTTCAAAAGGCATTTCTTTGGTTGCAGGCTTTATGAGAATCACATGAATGAAAAAGATACTATTACTTGGGCTCCTGTTTGGCTTAGCTCCCTCCAACTCTTGCCCTGTAGCGCCCGGTGGCGTGGAGCTGGAGGAGACAGGGAAAGGCATCTCAGCTAGCTCCAGAGACAAAGATAGGAGGTGCCGGAGGCAGTTTGCTGATGCTACAGGAAAGATATAGTGGTGCACAGTGGCATGTGGAGCTGGAGCCGCCTAGGCAGGAGCCCTGTCAAAGACGTCCTTGGTCTTTGAATAAGCACGGATTCTTTCACAGCTCGTTAAATGCATTAATACCTACTAGTTACTATCAGTGGCATTAAGGTCTCAAAGGAAACTTTCCTTGGAAACTAAACTCTTTGTGGTTTACTAACAAAAACATAATTTAGCTAGAAGGAACTGGCATGGGTATACTTATTACTGTTGTTTTCGTATTAACATATGTAGACTATTCAACATCTCTTCGTTGAGTGTCGTTGTGCTATTTAAAGGTGGTATCACTCCACCTTTAAATACGGAGAACTTGTTTTGGTGATTCGTATAAACATGGAGCGAAGGAAAACAAGTTTTATTTCTAACGGGGCCGGTGGTTTTCTGTTGGTCTATTTGGCTCTCAAGAAATGATGCCGTGTTTGATAAATACAAACCTGAAACTTTTTTTTTTCAGGTCTGATTCAAAGCAACACATCCGCTCCACTTATGGCGTTAGTTGCAGCGCAACGATGTCACTAACTTTCGATCATCCGTTTGAAGATTTTAGCTATAAAGTTTAGAGGAGTAGATCCCAACAGACCATATGATCGTGAAAAAAGACATTCTAATTAATCAACTTCATATTTGAGGACGTTACTGTAGGTAGGAAATAGTCTACGCTTTACACGCACAAGAGGCCTTTTTGTGATAAAATATTCTCCGCCCTTTTGGATGCTACGAAATTGCGATCCGAGCAGGATCACAACTTCACGAGCAGATCATGATGTGCCATTTTTCTACGTGGGAATGCGTGGCCTGCAGCATGATGGATGGGGCGCATCTTGGCACAGGTGTACACCACACATGCGCACAGTACTTTACCTACGCTAATTATAATCAACAAGCTGGTCCTGATTGTGTGGCTAGCTGTTTTTTTTTTACAACACGTGGCTAGCTGTTTGGCATCCAACAACACTTTTCTTCCAGAGACATAAGAATGTATACTACTCCCTTTATTTCAAATTATAGTTCGTTTAACTCTTTTAACATTAAGTTTAACCACTTGTCTTATTCAACAAATTTGTGCCAACATAGTCAAATTTAAGTCATTCTTCAAGAACTTTTGTTAATAAAGCAAGCCCCAACAAAAGAGGTGATATTTTGCACAAATTTTTGAATAAGACGAGTGGTCAAACTTGATGTTAAAAAAGTCAAACAAACTATAATTTGGAACGGATTTAGTATAATTTTATACTTATATAGTGTACGGACTTGAGCTATGTAGCCATGGTGAGAGTATTAAAAAAGCAGCTGGAGTATACCTTTGAGGTGCCTATATGTTCATCATGTTGAGTTGCCAAATGGATACGTACCCAGAATATAGCCATGTATAAACTTGAGTTGTATCATACATATATGTGAAGACGTAGCTGTGCCCAAAACGACATTGACCTGTTCGGTGTTACCGTTAGAGTGGATTAAGTTTGGGTAAGCAGCTGAATACAGCTCATGTATCTTAGCCAGAAGATTATCCTCGGATGAGGGATGCTGAGGACACGATTGTACGTGCTGCTTAAGAAAATTAGCGTACTTATTTATGCAGGTTTCTTAAGATCATTTCCCCCCTAGTATAGAAACTCCACTAAAAAATTCCACAAGAACTTTTTTTTGCAGGAAATGGTGTAACTATAGAAAAAATATTTGTTTCTTATTCCAAACAACTCATAAGATATATTATGTCGGGTTCATAAACCCGGGGTCCCTCGAGGACTGGCTTCCACGACAGGGCTCGGCCCAGGAAAGCGGTATTTCTTTCTTCTACACCGGCCCGAAAGTCTAAAACCAATAGACCGGAGCACTCGCTTCAGGCCTAGGCCGCCTTCGGCCCATCTCTCCGACCGGAGCACTAGTTCAGGCTCAGGCCAGCTCCGAATGGCCTCTCCGATCGGAGCGCTAGCGTCAGGCCCCGGCTGCCTCCACACGGCCTCCACTCGGAAAGCCTGACCCAAGGACCGCCTCGGACTTCAATGCCGCGACTCCGACCCCGCGACCGGGGCTCGCGGGAAGCTTGCTCACCGCTCTTCTCCGACTAGGCGCGCCAGAACCGACTGGGGACCATCCGACTGGGGACGCTCGCTCGGAAAGAATCAGAAGGCGTGCGGAGAAAGGCAAGGCATGGCTCGCAAGTCAACACCACTGTACCAGAGACCATACCCTGCACGAAGCAGTGCTTTTGCAGGCACCCTGACACAAAGTATTATAGGGGCCGCTAGAAACTCCCATATGGTAAGCCCCTCCGCGTGTCTCTGGACACCGATTGCTGTATGGGCTCCAGGATTTGCCATACCGGGTGAACATAGCACAACTCCTCACATGCCACTAGGCATCCAGAAGTATTCTGCAGGTACCGGCGTCCATCCTTCCTGAAGAAGATAGCTCGACCTTCCGTACACATCTGACATCCTACAGCGACATCGACAGTATTGGGAGGCTTCAACCATTATCCAGTTTTCATCACCGTAGGCAGCAAGGCTTAGAAATATCTGTACTCTCTCCCTTTCACCTGTAAAAAGCCATCCCCTTCATCTATAAAAAGGGATGTGCTCCCTCCCCCGAAGGAGAGATCGGACTTCTTCAAGCTCAGACTTACTAGATCGATATCAACACTCCCAACCGCAAGACCACCCAGTTCCGACTGCGACCCTTCCGGTCGGAGCCGACCGAACCTCTTGTACACTCCCTTCTTTCTCCTTCTCGTTTGTACCCCCACTACAGACTTTGAGCACCTGGCTCAGGAATAAAGTCGCCGACCGACCCCGACTGGACGTAGAGCACGTTGCCTAAACCAGTATAAATCCTGTGTCATTGAGTGCTAGGCCACCTCCGATCATAACATACAGCAAAACTATAAATATTTACTAGTTGATCACTTTCTGCACCGACATATTATATGTCAACTTTTTTTTTAAACAAATCAAAACACATAGACGAAGACGATCAGATGCGAATAAATGCACTTGACCCTAGTTTTTATACGCCTAGAGAAGTACGTATTAGGCTTATTGATTTTGAGATTATTAACAAAGTCACCACGAACATACCGCCTAATATTAAGAAACATAATTAGATATGAATTCAAACACCCGTGCTCAGTCGAAGAGAGCCAAATCTAGAAATATCCTCTACATCTAAAAAAAATGCAACTGTACCAAGTCGGAGAGCCAAAAGTACACCAGTATTAAGTTGGAACTATTTGATTATGATAAAGCTAAAAATGACCTATTGAAATTACATATGGGTTGTGTAGACAGAAGCTGTGCTTTCTTGCTTTATACAATCTAATCATTTTTTAAAATTGTACTTATTCCGAATTACTATTTGGTCGAAATTGCTTAATAGTGAAATACAAGAATATTCACAAACATGAAGGAAACAATGATACTGTAAAGCAAGACTTCCCATGCTTCTTTTCTTCTAGATTCGACAGATCATAAGCTGACAACGACAAACAGTGAGATGCTTCACTAATTTGGTTGTTTTATTATGATTATTTCTTTGTGCTATCCTTGACATGGTTATACGTAACAAAGCGCAGCCAGTAGCAATAGCTATATGACTGAGTAATTAGACAAGATTTTTCCTTCAAGGATTTAGGTCGCACACTTGCAGTACCTATATCGTGCTAATATAAATATCCCTTGCAGGCAAAAAAGCTCATGAATTGGCTATTCGTCTGGAATTTGGATTTCTTGGAGTTGCACCCTAGCTGATCTGCTTGTTGCTAAAGGATTGCATTGATGCCTTGATTTCTTGGAGTTGCACTCAGCCTGTTCGGGAGGCTGTATCGTATCGTGGATTATTTACTGCTGGCTGGTTTGGTGTGAGAGAAAAAACACTGTTCCCAAGCGAACAGGACGGCATTGATGCCTGCTGTCTGACATAGCACGTTTGGCATTGAAAAACTTATTGTTGTATTAGTATAAACTAGATATTTTGGTGAATTATTTAGCCGTATGCATAATTTGATTCTGAACA
Source organism: Miscanthus floridulus (assembly GCF_019320115.1). Lineage (NCBI taxonomy): Eukaryota > Viridiplantae > Streptophyta > Magnoliopsida > Poales > Poaceae > Miscanthus > Miscanthus floridulus. The sequence goes on from NC_089583.1 coordinate 18,845,344, forward strand.
CAATAAGAAACATGATTTTAGCTTGAGGCACATAACGCCTGCTTCATGGCATCATGGTTAAAATTTGAATGCATCTTTAGTTGATTTAGAACACAATAAGAAATAAGATTTTTCATTTCATTTTAAAATTAGGATATGGAGGTTATGCTGTTGTTTCATAACTTGTGCTATGTTTCTGTTGGTGTATATATGCCTCATCTTAGATGCTGATGCCGGTGTTTATGATAACAATTACTCTATGGCCCTGTTCGCTTCGCTGAAAAGCTATGACTGAAAATATTGTTCACTGATTTGTTGTGAGAGAAAAATAATGTTCCTTCGCTGAAACAGTACGGCTCATAAGACAAGCGAACATGGCCTATATATAAATGTATGTACTTAGATTTTAGCTACCATTTAATTATAAGGGGGTATTTGGATTGAGGGACTAAAGTCTAGGAGCTTTCATATGGGAGTGTCGTATAGAGTATTCGGATATTAATAAAAAAATAAATTATAGAATCCGTCGGTAATCAGCGAGACGAATTTATTAAGCCTATTAATCCATCATTAGCACATGTTACTGTAGCAACACATTGTCAAATCATGGACTAATTAGGCTTAAAGAATTCGTCTCGTAAAATAGTCTCGATCTGTGCATTTAGTTTCGTAAATAGTCTATATTTAATACTCCATACATGTGTCAAACATCCGATGAAATAGCGACTAAAGTTTAGGAGGCGGAAGCAAACACCCCCTAAGGCCCCGTTTGTTTCGCTGAAAAAACAAACCGAAACACTGTTCCGGCTGATTTATTGTGAAAGTAAAATACTGTTCTAACTGAAAAAATAAGCTAAACAGTACAGATTATAAAAGAAGCGAACGTGACCTGAATCTTTATCTACCCAACATGATAGTGGCTTATATTCTTTAAATTATTTTGTAGGTTCGGGCACCTGATGTTCTAGTAGCAATAAAGGAGGCGCTTGGCTTTCCATCCAGTCCATCCAAAACCCAAAAAGTCAAAAAAAGGCCAAGAGCCCCTCCCTGCTTTGGCGACCCGCCCCTCTTGTCTCCTGCATTTCACTTTCACCCGCAGCCCGGCCGATCGATTTTTTTTCAATTTAGCCCTTTTTTGAAAGTTTCTCACAAATAGACCCCTGGCGGAAAGAATTCAGGAAATTGACCCTTAGCTCGAGGCCATTGATGCTGGCGCCGAGCTCCTGGGCATGGTGGATGCCTTGGCAGGGAGCTCGGCGCCGTAGATCTTGGCACCGAGCTCGGCGCCAACGTGAATGGCGTCGAGTCTTTAATACCTATTGGGCCCGCGCCTTTCCTCTCTTCTTCTCCCTCTCTCGCCCTAGGATAGCCGAGCTCCGCCGCCACCGCCGCCGCCCTCGCCCGCGCCGTGCCGCGCCCGCGCCCGCGCCGAGCCGCGCCGCGCCGCCGCCGCCCTCGCCCGCGACGCGCCACCGTGGCCATGTGCACGCCGCGCGCCAAGCGGACGGCCCGCGCCCCTTGGCCGCGCCGCCCCCCGCCCCCACCCCGTGCCACGCTCCGCGCCGCGCCACGCCTTGGCGTGCAGGAGCGCCGTGCCCCGCAGCTACATCGCCCCCCGCGCCGCCTCCGCCGGCCTCGCCCCGCCTTACCGTCGTCTAGCGCCGGCGTGCCTCCCGCGCCCGCTGTGCGCCATCGCTGTCGTCGGCCGCGCCACCGCTGACCCCGCCACCTACAGCAGCCGGCCGTGCCACCGCCGGTCCAGATCGTCGTCCTGACCCAAGCCCATCGTCCGCTGCGACTCCTTCGACGTCCGCGGAGCAGTCGTTGGAAAGGTAAAAATTATGAATATGCAATGTACCTACTTAGCTGGCATTTGTTATTTACTAGTTAATGTGATGACTCAGGTAGTTGATTAAGTTAGTGATCTAGTGAGATATATATATATATATATATATATATATATATATATATAGATGTAGATAGATAGTAACATTGATACATAGGTTCATAGATATAGTTAGATAACTACTTAGATATGTAGTTACATATTTAGTTAACTACATATGATCTAGCTATTTAGTTATTATCTTGATTACTTAGTTTATAGCTAGAAAGTACTTGTTAGGTACTATCTATCGTCTAATTTTGAGTAAAGGACATGTGTTTCGTTATATGTGTTGAACTAGATGGACAACCTAGTGACCATATATCATGGAGGCACCGTTGAAAGCGATCGCTATGGATATATTGAGTTTCTTGATATGCAAAGCGTGCCTGTGCTATTCAATGATAGGCCTTCATTTAGTGAGATGGTTGCAAAGGCTCGGGAGGAGCTGCATTGCCTTAGAGATGATGACATTGCAGTTGATGGTGTACTGCACCTAGGTTCTCCTCCGAACATCTTCAGGCGAATGATCTCAATTGGTTGTGCGGATCAGTGGGAGAACTATGTGAGATCGGCTATGAAGAGCCAGCTATAATGTTTGGACATGGTTGTGCGTTGGGTGTTAGTTGATCCCATCCGTCATGGGTTTACCCCAGCAATGGATCATCAGGCACACATCGACCCTCCCGTTTCGGAACCTTACCTACATGTGCAGATTGCACCTACGGTTCCTGATGCTCAATCTGCCCCCAATGCGGTATTTGTAGATGGTTGTCAGACTTATGTTTTCGTGGCAGATCGTCCTTATGAGATCTCTTTGACACAGAATTATGCGAGTAAGTGTCTTAACCATATAGTTTTTGGGAGCTTACCCTGTTCCTTGCATCTATTTCTTTCAGTCTTTCCACATTTCTATACTGATGTTGTAGGAGACATTCCTGAGAATGTGGATGTGCCCCTTGTTGCTGCGCAAGTGCACTTTGAGATGGATTCCGTGGCTCCAATAGTGTTGAAATTATGCATGATTCGGAGCCATATGAGATGGCTAGGGCTCTTGATTCTGATGATGATCGTCCTGTTGGAGAGCTGACGGAGAGTGATGTTGAGATGATAAGGCATATCTTTCCTGGCCACCGTGATCCTAGAGTTCATGAGTTCAGCGATCTTACTCATTCCGATGAGGCGTTTACAGAAGGATGTGATGATGAGCTCCTAGAAGATCCTGAGGCCGGTCCTAACATGGTAATTGAGAATGGGAGGGTGTTCAATGACCTCCCTACTTTGAAGAGGTGGTTGCAAGCTTTTGCAGTGATACGAAAGAGGCCTTATAGGGTATCGCATTCATATGCGGAGCGTCGTTACACAGTTGTGTGTGACAAGGAACGCTGCCCATGGAGGGTTTGTGCAAGGAAGCAACAGGTAACCGAAAAATGGAAGATCACAAAAGTTGTCGGGCCACACAATTGTGCTGACCATGAGCTAACACTGAGGCATCGACAGTTGACATCTACCCTCATTGCCAAGCGGTTGATGGGAATTTTATAGGGAGAACCCAACATAAAGGTGAGGACAATTATCAGGACCGTTGAGGCGTTGTATGGAGGATATGTGATAACTTATGGTAAAGCATGGAGGGCTAAGCAGCGAGCATGGAAGATGATATATAGGGACTAGGAGGATGGGTATGAGCAGCTGCCAGTTCTTTTCAATGCAATCAAAGCGGTGAATCCAGGAATGCATTATGAGTACATCCCAAAACCTAATGCATGGAAGGATGGGAGGTAGATATTCTTTCGTGTCTTCTGGTGCTTCTCTCAGTGTGTCAAGGCCTTTAGGCACTATCGTCCTGTCTTCTCCATTGATGGTACATTCTTGATTGGCAAATACCAAGGCACACTTCTTATAGCCATATCCTGTGATGCGAACAATAAGTTGGTTCCTTTGGCATTTGCTTTGGTCGAGAAGGAGAACAATGACAGTTGGGGATAGTTCTTGAGGATAGTCCGGATACATGGGTTGGCCCTGGTAGGAAGGTTGGCGTCATATCTGATAGGCATTAGGGCATACTTAATGCCGTGCGAGAGCAGATAGAGGGGTATGCACCTTTGCACCATCATTGGTGTACTCGGCACCTTGCCGAGAATCTACTCCAGAAGGATGGTGTCAAGGGTAACTTTGATCTGTTCCAGGAGGCTACTCGATAGCTTGAGGACAAGTACTTTAAGGAAAAGTTGGAGCAGGTCAAAACCGCATCAAATGCAGAAGGCAGACAATGGTTCACATGTTTGATGAGGGATTTAGAGAAATGGACGAGAGCTCACGACGCTGGTGGATGGAGGTACGAGTTTTAGTGCAGCAACATGACAGAGTCATTCAATAAGTTGCTATTAGGGATACGTGGTATGCCCGTGAATGCAATCGTCCAATTCACCTTCTATAAGTTTGTTGCCTGGTTCAACGATAGACACGCCCATGCATTGCAATTGCGGAGTGATGGAGAGATATGAGCTCCGAAACCAAAGGCACACCTAGAGAAGGCAAGAGAAAGGGCTGGCACACATAAGGTTGCATGCTTTGACCACACCATAGGGACTTATCAGGTCGAGCATAGGGGCGGTACAACGTCTGACAGTGAGGTCCGAGAGTCGAGGATACATGTGGTTGTCCTCCAAGATTTCAAATGCACTTGTGGTAAACCAAGGCAGTACCGCTTTCTATGTTCTCATTTGGTGGCAGCAGCTAGGCATCACAACTATAATATCGAGAAGAGGATACCTCACGAGTTTAGTATCGACACGCTTGTGCACACATGGAGCCCTCGCTTTGTGCCTTTCCAGGACCCTGGAGAGTGGCCTCCATTTGATGGGCCAAAGTACATTGCGGATCTAGCTTACCGTTGGAACAAGCGTGGATTAAGGCAGAGGACGAGGCACATGATGGTTATGGATCAGATACCTAGAAGAACGATGCGTGGGAGAGGAACTCCATTTGTTACTAACCCCGAGCAGTATGAGTGCGGCAAGTGCGGTAGACTTGGCCACAATTCATGAAGTTGCCATTGGCAGATTAGTGAGGTGTGACTATTGGTACATTTTATTATTTTATATTTGTCTTCTTCATTTAATTAATTATGCATGTCTCTTTTTGTGCTTGTATTGGTGTCAATTACTTATACATTTGTAAGTTCATGTTTCATTGTATATTGAAATTCTAATTCATTCACTTTTTTGTAGGATGGAGCAATTCCACCTGCTTGACCCGACGTACGAGGTGACCCATCGAGGACGTCTCATAGCGCTGGGGCAGGTAATAATCTATAAGTTTTATTCAAAATTTGGTGAACATACATGTGTTCATGAAGTAACAGGAGACTATGTTTTATTCGATGCAGGACCTTCTGCTCTTTCATCCTAGAACCCATAGTGGGTTCTTGGACATGCGGTACGATGATAGGTACACTCCTTTTCTGCAAAGAGCTGGCCTAGATGTTATCTCTTTTCAGGTTCATCATGGGTTGCCCAAGTTCAACTCAGCGGCCATAACTGCGCTGGTTGACAGGTATTAAATTGAATCATTGCCTCCATTCATGGCCATTTGTTCATGCGATTGACTTTTTGATAATTAATATTGCTTTGTCTTAAATATAGGTGGCGGCCGGAGACTCACAGCTTCCACCTACCTTTTAGGGAGATGACAATCACGCTCTAAGACTGTCAAAAGATGCTAGGCCTAAGGATTCACGATAACCCAGTCACCGGGCAGTGCAGGTCAGAGGGCTGGAGAGCACAAGTGGAGGCCTTCCTTGGGCGAGAGCTTGGCGAGCAAGTGGCTCGCACTTCTAGAGTTCCCATCTCCTGGCTACGGTAAGAGTTTGCACAGTGCCCTAAGAAGGCAGATGAGGAGATAGTTGGGTACTACTGCAGGGCATGGATCCTACACCTGTTTACCTGCATTCTCTTCCCTGACGCCATGGGTGACAGTGCGTCCTGGATGTGGATCCACTGCCTTGGTGACTAGGACCAGGTGGGTCACTACAGTTGAGGCTCTGCAGTCTTGTATTTTCTATACCGGTAGCTGTGCAAGGGGTGTCATCGGTCTTTGTCAAACCCATCACTTAGTGGATGCATGTACCTGTTACAGCTATGGATGTGGGCTCGTCTTCCAGTTGGCCGTCCTAAGGTTCTAGATCGTCATGAGTGGTTCCAAGGTTAGCCTCCAAAACTATAACAGAACCGACCAATTATACGAGATTAAGTAAAAAAATCTTTCACTGAAGCAGATAATTTAGCAAACTTAAGTCCGTATAACCCGGTAGTCCGTGAAACCACGAAGGATTTCAAACCAATCGACATACAAACCAAGATCGTACAAGTTTAGCAATTACCGTTACATGTTACATAAAGTTCGCAATGACAGTTGGATACATCAGAGTTTAGAACATAAAGTTATTACAACCCAAATTCAAACTAAAATAGCGAAAGAAAATAGTTTTAAAGCCACACACACACTTTTAGTTCAGATACAGTGCCAGTAGGTAGTCATCTCCAACAAAAGCATCAGATGAGAGATACGGAGTGACCTTGCCCTTAGTCCTAGTTGTCGCCCATCGTCGGGTACAGGTAGTTAATGTAATAACCGTAGTACATTTGACCATCTGCAACAACAATGGGAACAACGCCCTGAGTACGAGAAGGTACTCAACTAGACTTACCCGTCTTAAATCAAAATAAAGCGTCACCAAGGATTATGCAATGCTTTCTTTAGTGGGCTAGCTGACTCGTTTGCGAAAAGCATAAGCTATCATGAAGAAACCATTTTAAGTACTTTGCATCATCTTTATTATGACCTATCCATCTAGATAAGCATCTATACTATAGCAATCACTTGATTAACCAATAACATCCAGTTACCAACTTAGATTTAGCATATCCTATACCATCTAGATAACCATCAGTGTTCCATCATAATTACTACGATGCTGTAGCTCGAGTCAAGTGCTCACTATCTAGGAGCGATGGTGATTCGAATCGATTCCTAACCAGCTGGTGATTTATTCCTCATACAAACCACACTCACCGATCAAGTGAGCTACATATCACCAATGACACTTTCCAAGTAGCCGCGGGATAACAGTCATAGACCGCACTACCTAGGGACCGCCGACAGCCAGGACGCACCTTGGGCTCACTCTTCGCATCCCCATCATACCCCCTTCGGCACCAGTCTGCCAATCCGAGTTTATCCTAGCTCGAATAGTGTCACTAGCTTCGTGGTCGAAAGGTACTTTATTCGGCCAGCTAAATGTGAGGCATGCGTTCAACATGACAAGAGGGATGAGCAACAATTGGTCCTTAATCGACACAGATGGAAAACTAACAGCACCCCAGAACCCAGTCTGGTTGCCTCCAACTTTTTTCGTCCGGTCTCCAATTATCCATCACACATGGTTAATTCTAGGATATCATTCTTTCCATAGCTAAATTCTTCCAGTAACCCCCTATAAATGTAGGTGACCGGAAATCACCGATCGCTACCGGTCTAAGCAAGGCTAAGCAGTTATTTGATCCCGACCTAACAGGGTAAAAAGGTAATAAGGTAGGCAAGGATAGTAATAAATGCATCAATGGTTTCAATCAACTCCTACAACTTAATGCAACAATATATAAACTCATATATAGAAAGAATTGCTTTATAAAGTAGGAGGCTTAGAATGCTCCGGGGCTTGCCTCGTTCGAACGAACTAGGTTGATGATCCACACACTCGGGCAAGTCCTCTCCTTGCTCCTCTTCCTCTAGCACCTCATGTGCCCGAATTTCTTATGGATCTGTCCCGGTCTGCTCTTCCTGAACTGCTACTAGCAACTTTCCTGTGATCCTGTATGATGTAGATGCATAAGTGCTCATGCATAGGTGCATCGGAGAGATGACATGTACTGATCATGATGCATGAAATGTAGATGAACATGTTTAACTTTATTGGACATAGTAGAAGTAAAGCTCTTCTACAAGGTAGCCAACATCATCCAAGAACATGTACTACTATACTACTACTACAACCACTGTACTAACATGCCAAGTCACCACATCAAGCTAAGATGCTTCAAAGATACACCAAAGCAAATATTATTAACTAAACATGCATTAAAGAAGATTATTTTATTTCATTTTAAACTAGGGCTACAACAGCGACATATATTTCTGTTGCTCATAAAAATCTAAGAAAATTATAGTAGCATAGTACTACTCTAAGTAGACTACCATAAAATTTTCATTGCATATGGATAAGTATAACAGCCTATACAAAAATGACAAGCTAGGGTTGATAATTAAGCATGAAAATACTTTGTACTATGAAAAGTGTCAAACAACAAATTTGGTATTTTTCCTATGTTTTACACAGTAAACAATCACTGCACAAAAATTATCATACACATGTTTTATACAATTTTTGCTCTCTATTAAAATAACAAAAATCATCAATTAAAGGCACTTGAACTACACACCAATATTTCTCTACAGAACATGCATGACATGTATTTTTCCTACAAAGTACATCTCAAGAATAGATCAACCAAATTAGAATCATATTTTTCTGATGTATATTCTACTTACTAGACATTTTCTAAGAAATCAGCATTTACAAGAATTAAATAAAACCCTATACAAAAGTATCACAAAACTAACATGCAACATTTTTATATTGTAGATCTACTTCTAAGAAACACAACAAAATTGGTCTCACTTGATTTGGAGCTAAAATGAGCAAACTATGGATTTTTGAAGCCTTTAAAAGCATTTTCCAGAAATCCTTTTCTTTTAAAACAAAAATCCAGCCGATGAAAACGCTGGATGCACCCGGTGCAGTGCACCCAGGTCTACGCCTGAGGCACTGACAAGCGGGCCCCCGTGGGTCAATGGCCCCACCTGTCGGTCTGACCGAAATAGGGGGGCGACGCTGACCGGCGTGTTCTCACCGACGGTGAGCTAGCCGGCGGTGTGGTCACCACCAGCAGCTCACCCGCGATGAGGCGAATGTGATGCACCAAGAGAGGGCGCCGGAGGAGCTCTAGAATGAGCCCGACAGCGTGCATGGCGGCACGGTGGCGCGACTCATCGGTGGTACGCCGACTCCGGCCACAGCAAGGCCCGGTGAGGCGCGCGTGAGCATGGCGAGGTCATAGCGGACTTGTAGCACGAGAAATGAAGGAGGGAGAGGAAGTGGACCGAGGTCGACTGCGTGGACCACGAGCTCACCGGAGCTTCGATCATGGCGCGGAGAACAAAACCGGCCAACACGGCCTCTCACCTCGACGACAGCAGCCACGAGTGAGCGCAAGCGAGGTAGGGGTCCAAGGCGGAGCTGCTGGCGACAGGAATCGGGAAAAGGGGGTGGCAGTGAGGGAGCTTGATGCCGACGGAGCACGTCAGCAAGCTCGGTAGCTCGGGCGCCCGCCTAGGATTTCAAAAAGGAGAACGAGAGGAAGAGGGACAAGAGGGTTGGAATGCGGCGCCAGGGAGCGGCTGGTCGGGCCTTGAAGGCAGCGCGGCCGGTCTGGACGGGGCAGGCCAGTGGTGCCGCGCGGCGAGCTCGCCGGCGCATGGCCGCCACATGGCTCGCGTGCCCTGGCGTGGTCAGAGCGTGGGTGCGGGCGAGCGAACGGCGGGCGCGGAGGCAGGTCGGGCTGGCTTTGGCCGTGGGCCGATAAGCGAGCATTATTACTATACAACTTTGTCAAAAAGTTGCTCAGAAAAATGTACTCTACAACTTTGTCAAAAAGAGTAAGGCCAAAATCCAATTAGATTTTGAACTATAGATTTAAAGTTAATTTAAATAAAAAACCCTATTTTAGAAGATTATTTTTAAAAGCAAAATTTAGGAAAATTTGAATACCAACCTTGCTCCAAAATGCATGTGAAACATTTCTAAGTCATTTGTACTCCCAAACAATCATGTTAAACATTATTACTAGCACAGACATGACCCAGGTTCATTTAAATAGTAATGCAACATACATGTTTCACGAGCATGTTTCAGATGTTTCAAAGCATTGTTTCAGTTATTATTATTTAACATGATTATGCATGTATACTTGTGATGCTTGATGATGTATTATGTTCATGATTTGCAGTGCCTAAATGCTTGCGTAACACCGGGGTGTTACAAAGATGACAGTCGACGTGGACATACCTTTGGGACCAGGCCAGGGTTCCGTACGCGAGGTTAGACCGGGCATACATTGAGTTCACCAACGGGCTAGACACGCTGACGGCATCTAGTGTAAGTAAATTTTATTTCCCATGCTGGTTTGAAAAGGATTAGTATACCATCTAACATCTTGTTCGGACATGTTGTAGGTGGAGTGGGAGCCATACGGTGGAGAGGACGCACTTCCAAACGTATCGTACATACGCTTTGTAGATGAATCTAGGGTTACCAAGCAACAGTGAATGATTCTATGGTTTTTAGATAATAAAAATAGACTTTTTAGATACAGAAACAGCAGCGATTTATCACATCACTGACATAGTACTGGCATGCAAGGAAGCACAACTGCACTCTATCTCCACCATCCATCTTATTATTGTTTGATCCAAGGGCTTAGGTGAAGAGGCACACAGATCGCTGAAATGACACATTGAGAGGCCTCCATTCCTCCTCTCAACCTATAAATAACCACTCACTCCCTCTCATTCACACACACAATAAGGAAGAAGAATACTCCTTAGCATTTTCTTTTGTTGCAGTACCAATGTCTGGAGGGTCGTCTAGAGGGAGAGGAAAGGGGAAGGGAACTACCTAGGGGTGGGAGGGTCCTCTTGGTCCTGATTTCTTTGAGGAAGCTCTTTATGAGAGGTTCCTAGTTGAGAGCAAAAGTGATTTCACCAAAGAGGCACCACTAAGAGGATACGATGAAAGGAAAGAAGAGTGGCCAAAATGCATACATGGTGAGGACTGCCTAGTGCAGATATTCACCGAGGGAATAGATGGAGGTCGTCGTTTCTTCAAATGCCACGAGCATGGGTAATTGCTATTACTTTTTGTTTCATCAATATGTTTCTCTTGTATATAACTTACACAACATACTTATTATAGTCTTCCTTGGCCAAAGAAAACTATGGGTTCAGTAGGTGGGTCGATCCTCGACCTATTTATCCGCATGCGGAGTACATCTATTACCTACAGGACCGTATCTTCGATATAGAAAGGGAAGTTAGCAGCAGTTACAAGGACGACGGACAGGACGACAACAACAATGGTGCCAATTCACAGGAGGCACTCTGCAATGATCCATATTGCACCTGCCCTAACCACAACAACAAGGGGCCTCCCCCGTCACCCTCGCCACCGCCACCACCAATAACAGGAGGCTACTATGGAGAAGGTGCAACACAATTTGCTATGTGGCTACACTACTAGGATGACTTTATCTTTTTCACATACCACATCTATGTGTTTGTTGTTTGGTTTAATTACCTAAGGCATGTTAGGTTTAGTCGAAGGAAACTCTGTACCCAGGTTCGGTACATGTAGCCACATGGCATTTTATGTGTTTTGTGTGTTGATTTATATAATGTCGTACGTCGTTAGGTTTTTTTGCAGCAAGTGTTCATATTTCAATATGTCCGTATCATTAAGCGGAATATTAAGACCATAAATAATAAAAACAACCACATAATAAAAAGTTCAATACTATGCCACATTACACAATATATTAATACTAGAAGTACGTGTCAATAGTAGACATAGGGGCAAATGCACTTTCAAATCCTCAGTCTAAAACGTACTGAGTAAGCAACTCATCATCCGAGTACCAGTCCTCTACCACAACCTTGTTGCTGTGGGTAGGCTCACCTGCATTGCTCTGACCTACCTATCGCATGTAGTAAGAGGCCTCTGCTTCATCTACGGCCGCTGTGGCCTGAGTGAAGAACGCGTCGTCATCCTCCTCCGCCTGTAAGCCCGCCTCTACTGGAGCAATGAGCTCGCTCAGTCTGCCAGTGTCGTCCTCAGCCTCCTTCACCTGCATGCCCGTCTCTGCTAGAGCGATGAGCTCGCTCAGTCTACCAGTGTCGTCCTCAGCCTCCTACGTCTGCATGCCCGTCTCTACTAGAGTAATGAGCTCACTCAGTCTGCCAGTGTCGTCATCATCCGCATCCTCCTCATCAGACAACACAATCGGTGATTGAACGGTGCGACCAGCTCGCGATCTATGCTCATCTAACTTCTTCTCCTCATACCTTGCATGAGCCACCTCTGTGGCATGTTCCTCGCCGCAACCAATCTCTTCATGTATAAAATACAATCAGTTAGCAACATAATTATATTACATTTAAAATCAGGCAACGAAAAAAGGCTTTCAAGCACTCACTGGCATATAATGTAGCAACATGCTCGTTCAAGAACTGCATCTGTACTCTTATCTCCTCCCTTGCCTCATTCCTTGCCCTCTCCTCCTCTAACGTCATCTGCCTCTCCAATTCCCAGTTGTTAAGCCCAACATCGACCGGATTGCAAATACCGCGCTGTCTAGCAAACTCACGCATCTTTTTTTGTGATGTTTAACGAATAGGTTGATGTAGTCAGGTCCATATCCCCTCTTTTGTGCAATTAGTTGCCTCTTCTTCAGTTCATCCAAGAACTTAGCTTGACCATCACAACATTCCCACCTGCATTTTCTAGTGCTCTGTTCAAAAAAAAATATTATATCATATATGTCTTAGCAAAAGAAATAAAATACGATTCCATATTTACCACAAAAATAACGAACCTTATCATACTCAATCATATGGCCGCAATAATGGCCTATTCTATGCTCCGAAGAGACTAGGCCATAGTTGGATTTAACACCACATTCGCACATGATAGGAGGTGCTTTGTAGATTACCCTTTCTTTCTTCTTTTCCTGAACCCTCCGTGGTTCTTCCGGCCATTGGTTCTTAGGACCATACAACCATTTCTTGAAACGACACTTCATCATTGAAAACACCTAAATAATGAAACATTAGTACATGAACACATATAGCTCAAGATTTGAACACATACACTTTGCACTTACTTCATGCTTGTTTGGACACACAAACTCCAATGTATTCTCAGGGTTTATCACAGCTCGATCTCCGTAATCACATAGAGAAGGTTCCTCGAGTCGTCTAACTACGGCTAGGTGCTTCTCCTTAGCCGTCATTGGCGGAGGGTTAGGGGGGTGGAACCCACCGCTTGAAGTGCTCACGTGGATGTCTTCTTCTAAATTAATCATCGAAAAGAAGGTACCTAGGATCAAACTTGTCTGCACCATCGATCCACTGAAATAAAAAGCACCTCTCATGGTCCTACACAACGAGATTCCAATAAAATATTAGTAGCATACTTACACAAATAAAGAAAAATGATAGTGGAAACAATTTCTAACATTAAAACGACTGCATGTGTAGAAGCAACGCGCCGCTGTGTCCGGATATTTCAATTGAAAAACATGGGCCGGAAAACCATAGTCACAGTTAGGGACAGAGAGTTTAGGAGGGACGGGGGCATCTTTGCTAGACGCATCGGGGTATAATTCTCGAGGACGACCCCGTTTTTGCCAAAACTCCTCCCGAAACATTTATTGCATCTAACAAAACGGATGTAATTTAACAAACATAAATCAAAACATCACAAATAAATGTCAATGAGAACCATAACTACAATACAACCAATTTCGTTCTAAGAAACGAAAGCAGTTAACATTAAACCCTAAACCTAGGGTTTCTAATTTGATGCACAACAATGAATCCATAACATAACTACATGCACAACAATGAACCCATAATATAACTACATGCACCCATAATATATATATTGAGAGATACAATGAAACCCTAAGTGATGATGATTCTTAGGTTGAAAAATCTGACTAATATATACCGAATCGATGCGAAAAAAACTAGGAGGGGAGCGAGGATACCTTGCTCTCGAAGATCTATGGATCAAATCAAGGTTTTCAAGGTCCAATATGCCGATTCGTGAGGTAGGGTGAAGTGGGGAGAGAAAAAACCCGAGAGGAAGGAGAAAGAAGAGGAAGAACGCTCGGGCAGGAAGGTTGGGCCAGGGTTAAATGCTGAGAGCTCGGCGCCAGTCACTCTAGCGCCGAGCTCGACGCCATAGATCTTGACGCCAAGCTCCCTGCCAGGGTGTCCACCGTGCCCAGGAGCTCACTATGGCGTCGAGCTCTCTGCTAGGGTGTCCACCGTGCCCAGGAGCTCGGCGTCAGAGACTCTGGCGCCTACTTCGGCGCCAGCATCAATGGCGCCGAGCTAAAAGTCCATTTTTAAAATTCTTTCCGTCAGGGATCTATTTGTGAGAAACTTAAAAAAGGCTAAATTGTAAAAAATTCGGCCCGGCCGCAGGTAGGGGAGACGCAGGCTAACGGCCACAGCGTCCGCCACACGGCTGCCGCCCACAGCGGATCCGGACCCACTCCCCCACCGCCTGCGTAAGATCCCACCCCACGCTGATTCGCTCGGCGTCCCCACCCCTCCCCTGCAGCGGCCCTGCTATATAGGGGTGTGCGGCCGCGCCAGCCTGCGCTCGTGGTGTGCCGTGCGCGACAGTGGCCAGCCTGCCCCGCCTGCCCGCGCGCGGCACTGCGAATCCGAGCTCCGGGCTCTCCGGAACGCCGAGCAGAGGGGAACGATGGAGGACAAGGCGTCCAACCTGGACGCCGTGCTCAAGGAGGCCGTCGATCTCGTACGCGCCACTCTCTCATCCCTCCCTCCCCGTTTTGCTTGCCTTTTCCTGCTCTCGCGGTTGCTTCTTGGGCTTCGTGGCGCGGGTGCCGCCGGGCGCCGCTGCTCTGCTCGGTGCCCAGTTCGTGCGTGCCTGCATCCCTCGTTCCGCGGTTTTTTCGGTGTGCGTTTTCATTTGGGAAGGTGCGGATGTGTGGGGTTTTTGCCGTTTTGGTGCCCTGCCGGCTGCCGCTGGCGGTGAACTAGTACTACTACTCCCTCTTTTTCCCGTTCGTGCCCCCCGCCCGCCTCGATCACGCCGGGACTCCGTGATCTCGTCGGCGGCCGCGATTCGCTCCCGCTTGCCCCCCACCCATCCACTGGGCACTGCTCGATTCGGCGCTTTGATTGCGTGATCTCGCTGCGGTTACGCTCGGCCCAGCCCCAGGTTCTTCTTAGTTCTTCCCAGTTGCTCTCCGCTGGTTACTTTTGTTGTTTTTTTTCTCCTCCGCCGTTCTTTCTGCTTTTTTTTTTGTGGTTTTCCGCGCACCGCTTCAACGCACCAATTCTTTATCTTCTTACGCTTTTATTTTGTTGGTTCTTGTCTGTTGCCTGATCCCTCCTCTGCCGTGATGGTGTTCTTGCGCCTGCGCAGGAGAACATACCGATCGAGGAGGTGTTCGAGAACCTGCGATGCAGCTCGCAGGGCCTCTCCACGGAGCAGGCCGAGCAGCGCCTCGCCATCTTCGGGCCCAACAAGCTGGAGGAGAAGCAGGTGAGGGAATCCGCCGGCCGCCGCCTTGGCTCGCCTCATGCGTTTCTGTTCCTGTTCATTCATCAGTCTAGCGTGACGCGAAGCTTACATGATGGATGTGTGTGTGTGTGTGTGTCTGTTTGTGTGCCTGCAGGAGAGCAAGATCTTCAAGTTCTTGGGATTCATGTGGAATCCGCTGTCCTGGGTCATGGAGGCGGCCGCCGTCATGGCCATCGCGCTCGCGAATGGTGGAGTAAGTACTGATTTTTTTTCACACCGTGTGGACATGGCAGAGGTGTTCTGGAGACTGGGTTCCAGAGGTTTTGATGTGTGTTTCCACTTTTTTTTTTTTCAGAACAAGCCGCCCGACTGGCAGGACTTCGTGGGTATCATCACTCTGCTCATCATCAACTCCACAATCAGCTTCATTGAGGAGAACAATGCCGGCAATGCCGCTGCCGCTCTTATGGCGCGCCTCGCCCCCAAGGCCAAGGTACTGACATGATCTTGTTTGCAGCGCCGTGTTGTTTGCCTGGAGGGTGTACTGATTTCGGTTTTGCTGCGATAAAGGTTCTCAGAAATGGCCGGTGGACCGAGGAGGAATCGGCTATCCTTGTGCCAGGGGACATCATCAGTGTGAAGCTTGGGGATATCATTCCAGCTGACGCTCGTCTGCTTGAAGGGGATCCACTGAAAATTGATCAGGTAATGCAAATTGAAGCTGCTCCTCTCTATGTGAATTGGGTTGGTGTTAAATTGTGCTTCTTCTGACTTTTGAGTTGCCTGCAGTCTGCACTCACTGGCGAGTCTCTTCCGGTGACCAAAGGCCCTGGTGATGGAGTGTACTCTGGCTCCACTTGCAAACAGGGCGAGATTGAGGCCGTTGTCATTGCCACTGGTGTGCACACATTCTTTGGCAAGGCAGCACATCTTGTCGATTCAACAAACCAAGTTGGTCATTTCCAGAAGGCAAGTTTCTAATCCTGCTTTTCAGAACTTGCTTACTTTCTTCATTGGCAAATTTATGACGCGACGAACACCTGTTGTTTCACTGTCCAGGTTCTCACTGCCATAGGGAACTTTTGCATCTGTTCAATTGCTGTGGGAATGATCGTGGAGCTTATCGTCATGTACCCGATCCAACACAGGGGTTACAGACCAGGAATTGACAATCTGTTGGTGCTTCTGATTGGAGGAATTCCAATTGCCATGCCCACTGTCCTTTCTGTGACTATGGCAATCGGGGCTCATCGCTTGGCTCAACAGGTATGAACTTGTCAATAGGGAAAATTTTGATCTCTGTTTCTCATTTGATCTAATATGGGAATTGAATACTGGAGTTTTGCTTGGTGGTTTAGGGAGCAATTACTAAGAGAATGACAGCAATTGAAGAAATGGCTGGCATGGATGTTCTTTGTAGTGACAAGACTGGGACATTAACCTTGAACAAGTTGACTGTGGACAAGAGTCTTGTAGAGGTAGGCTGTTGTTACTAGAAGTTCAATTGCCTTTCTGTGTATGGATCATTGCAGCCTAACCTGATTGTTAACTGGATCAGGTTTTCCAAAAAGGCGTTGACCAAGATACAGTAATTCTGATGGCTGCCAGAGCTTCTCGTACAGAAAACCAGGATGCCATAGATGCCACGATAGTTGGCATGCTGGCTGATCCAAAGGAGGTACTTAGATTCCTCAGGAGTTTGTGATGTGCAGGCTGCAGCTAATTTTACTTTTACTAACTATTTCTCTTTCTTCTGCTTGTTTGACAAAAGGCTCGTGCTGGTGTTCGAGAGATTCATTTTCTGCCATTTAATCCAACTGACAAAAGAACTGCTTTAACCTACCTTGATGGTGAAGGAAGAATGCATCGTGTTAGCAAGGGAGCACCAGAGCAGGTACTGTTTTCCTAAGCACATATTGGGAATTCTACAATTGTGACAATGATTTCAATTATTAACAGTGGAAGTTAAACAGATCCTTCATCTTGCACACAACAAGTCGGATATTGAAAAAAGGGTCAGAGCTGTGATTGACAAATTTGCTGAACGTGGTTTGCGAGCACTTGGTGTAGCTTACCAGGTCTGTGATCCTTGACATGCATTATTGCTACACTCTTTAACTACAAGGTCTGCTGTACTTGACTGAAAATTCATGTACAGGAAGTGCCAGATGGTAGGAAAGAGAGTCCTGGTGGACCATGGAAATTCATTGGGCTCTTGCCACTTTTCGACCCCCCTCGCCATGATAGTGCAGAAACTATCAGAAGGGCACTCCATCTTGGTGTCAATGTCAAGATGATTACAGGTTTGTCATATTCGTCCCTGTCCACCTTGAGTTGATTCCTCTAACCTGAAGTTTCATCCTCTGACTCCTTGCTAGCTTGTAGATAGCAATATGTTTGCAGATTTGGTTAGTGCTACTGAAATACTGTACTGTAGTACTGACCCGATCCCCCTCCCCTCAGGTGATCAGCTTGCAATTGGGAAGGAAACAGCACGTCGTTTGGGAATGGGTACTAATATGTACCCTTCATCTGCTCTACTCGGACAGAATAAGGATGAGTCAATTGCTTCTTTACCAATTGATGAATTGATCGAGAAGGCTGATGGCTTTGCTGGAGTCTTTCCCGGTACAACTATGCAGATTACCTGTTTTTGATTACTCTTGTTTGATAGGCTCAACAGTTATTCAGCATCTATATGCAGCACTTATGTCTAATTCATTTTTTATTATCGCTTGATAGAACACAAGTATGAGATTGTGAAACGCTTGCAAGCAAGAAAACATATATGTGGTATGACTGGGGATGGTGTAAATGATGCCCCAGCTTTGAAGAAGGCTGATATTGGTATTGCAGTAGCAGACTCCACCGACGCAGCTCGTAGTGCTTCTGACATTGTCCTAACTGAACCAGGACTTAGTGTGATTATTAGTGCTGTGCTGACGAGTCGGGCAATTTTCCAAAGGATGAAGAATTACACAGTACGTCAATTCCGCATTTCCTTTTCAGTCTCTTAGTGTTACATTGTGTGCAGTATTTTCAAAGTTTATTCTTGCTTGCAGATCTATGCTGTTTCAATTACCATCCGTATTGTGGTATGTACCTGTACTTAATTTTTAGAAAATAATGCTTGGTTGACTGATGGGACAAATAGTTTATCTGACCCCTATAGATACTTTTTTGTTGTAACAGCTTGGTTTTATGCTTCTTGCTCTGATATGGAAGTTTGACTTCCCACCATTTATGGTCCTGATCATTGCCATCCTCAATGACGGTAAGCCTCCTTTTAGTTGGTTATAATTCATGATGAGAGTAAAACATGCAGTTGATCGTTAATTTGTTCTGTTCATATCTACACACCTTTAGTCAGTGTAAGTAGCATATTAGGTTACCTACCAACTTCAACCTCTTGACATGGATAGGTACCATTATGACTATCTCAAAGGACAGAGTAAAACCATCTCCACAACCTGATAGTTGGAAGTTGGCTGAGATTTTTGCAACTGGAATAGTTCTGGGTGGTTATTTGGCCATGATGACTGTCATTTTCTTCTGGGCTGCGTACAAGACTGACTTCTTCCCGGTATGGACCTGTAGTTTGTTGAACATTATTAAAGTTTTGAGGGATCGTTGCAGTGTGCTCATCCTTGTCATTGTTGCTAATTTGCAGCGACTGTTCCATGTCGAAAGCCTTGAGAAGACCGCCCAGGATGATTTTCAGAAGCTTGCCTCTGCGGTGTACCTTCAAGTTAGCACAGTCAGTCAGGCCCTTATCTTTGTGACACGGTCTCGCAGCTGGTCATTTGTGGAGCGTCCTGGGTTCTTGCTGGTCTTTGCTTTCTTGGTGGCGCAGCTGGTGAGTCATCTGAATCCAGTTTCATGCCTTACCTGCCATGTTGTCTTTCTGCGTTTTGTCTTGCTCACATTGTGTCATGTTTTCAGATTGCTACTCTGATTGCTGTATATGCCAACTGGGCATTTGCTGCGATCAAGGGCATTGGATGGGGCTGGGCTGGTGTCATCTGGCTTTACAACCTCGTCTTCTACTTCCCGCTGGATATCATCAAGTTCCTCATCCGTTACGCGCTGAGTGGGAGAGCATGGAATCTCGTCCTTGAGCAGAGGGTAAGAACACACACCCATAAGAGAATGATTGTTGACTTCCAACGTTCAGTTTTCTGACTGTGAAATGCGCACTCATCTGTGATTGTTGCCTGCCAAATGTGTGTAATGATCTGTTTTGCTGGCATACACATTCAGATTGCATTCACAAGCAAGAAGAATTTCGGCACGGAAGAAAGGGAGCGCAAGTGGGCGCATGCTCAGAGGACTCTCCACGGGCTCCAGCCACCAGAGGCATCCATCTTCGAGAACAAGACGACCTTCAACGAACTCAACCAGCTCGCGGAAGAGGCCCGCAGGAGAGCTGAGATGGCGAGGTACAAGCATGCTATTTCAGAGCTTCTGGATAATCCCATCTAGCCCAAACGTAGTTTTGTTGAGCATCTCCACTAACTTGCCCTGTTCCTTGTGATTTTGTGGCAGGTTGCGAGAAGTGAGCACCCTGAAGGGGAAGATGGAGTCGGTGGTGAAGCAGAAGGGTTTGGACATCGAGACCATCCAGCAGTCCTACACCGTGTGACTGACGGATCATGGAGGCACGACTATAGAGACGGATTATGGAGTATGTACTTAGGGAGCAATAAGGATTAAGGAACCCTATATATGACTGGTTCGCGAGGATGATGATGGTATATTTATGATGTCGGTGTGGTGCTCTGTCGCCAACACGCCTGCATTAGCCACCCCCGGCAGGGATTTATATTGAGATTAGATATACTCTGTAGCCCTTAGTAGGTGATGATGATGATATAGTACATTTTTGCTGCTGATTATTATTCTTTGCTCCCTGGTTCTGCTCTGCGTGTTTTGAGGCTGCTGGTTTTGTTATTCATGATTCCTAAATCTGAAGTGGTAGCAATAGAACTGCATAGCTGCATCTGCATAGGGATGTCATGAGCTGAGCATGTGCAGCTAGGTCTAGACAAAATACTCGCGGCTCGTAACTCGCTCGACTTGTGTCTGGCTCGGCTCGACTCGTTTTAACTTTTTCACGAGCTGAGCTGAAAGTCTAGCTCGCTGTTATAACCTAGAAGTGTACACCTATTTCATTGATATGTAATCCTTATTTTCAGATGTTTCATATGAATTTTGATGTTATAATTATTGTGGTACTTATATTGATTTATGGATTATTTTCCAGAGAGAAGATGATGCTGACATTGAATTTATGGACTTTCCTAAGTCTGTGGTAGCAAGCAACTAGTAAGTAACTGCATGGATTATAGATGGACCAGCTATGTTGTATGATTGATACTTTTGATGAACCTGATATGTATTAATTATGTATGGTTATATAATGATGGACGTCATATTATGAAATTATTGTGACATGAATATTATAAACATGTATATCCTATTTTTAATAGCTCGCGAGCTAAACAAGCCAGCTCGAGCTCGCTAACGAACTGAGCTGAGCTGTCCCTCTAGCTTATAATATTAACGAGCCGAGTCGAGAGCCTAAGAACTGAGCCATATCCAGCCCTATGTGCAGTGTTACCGTTGCGGGCTGACATGCCTGAGAGATGGATGGTGTCTTGTGAGGCCGCATGCCCTCATTCATTCATTGGTCGCAGTTGAATTGAATTCTTGGCATGAGATTGTCTCTGGGGCCTGGTTTAGATCGTAAGTTTTTTCACTCTCTCTTCATCACATCAAATCTCTGAACATATGCATAGAATATTAAATATAGATAAAAAATAACTAATTACACAGTTTGATTGTAAATTACGAGATAAATTTTTTGAACCTAGTTAGATCATGATTGAACAATAATTATTAAATACAAACAAAAAGTGCTATAGTACCAATACTGATTCCTAACCTCAATCTAAACGAGGCCTGGGTGTGATCTCCGTGCCCAGTTGTTAAATGGCCTGATGCTATCTGGTGCTGGTGAACCATGTGCAAGTCTTTGCTCTTGGTGGCTGTAATGCCCGCCCAGCATCGCTGCCTACTTGCCTTGTTGGGTATCAGCAGGCACAGTACGGCAAGCTGCCGCGTCCCAGGTTGGACGGCAGGACGATCCCTGCACAACGTGCCCGCCTTGTCAGCTTCGCGGTCACTCAAATTGCAGAGCAGGCCGGTGCCACCAGTGGGCTTGTTCGGCTGGCTTTAAGCCGGCCGGCTGGCTTGTTCTGCCACTCACGAAAGCACTGTTCACGTCCTGTTAGAACAGTATTTTTCTCTCACAACAATCAGCCAGAACAATATTTTTCAGTCCTGCCGAACATGCCAAGTATTGGTGATTTAGCGGCTTGCCCTCTGGAAAAAGTTCACCCCGTTGGCTGCTCATAAGCCATACTTTTTCGATCAACGAATCATAATTTTCTCTCACAACAAATTAATCAACAGTACTTTTAGCTATAGATTATCGGCCAAACGAACATGGCAGTTCATATTACCTCCCTCAATTTTTACGAAAGTCTATTTTTCCTCCTTGAACTTTAAAACCGGATAAATAATCTCCTTGGACTTTTAAAACCGTTTATTTTACCTCCCTGACCTCTGTTATAAGCGGTTTTCAAAGACGGTTTTGTCTTATTTATTTATTTATTTTGGTTGAATATTTGAAAAATCATAATAAATTATAGAAAAATCATAAAATATAAAAATCTAATTTTGTTGGACTCCACATAAGTAGATGTATACAGTGAATATATAATATGATATGCTTTAGTACAATTTTTGTACTGTAGCTTTAGATTTATGCTTTTCTGTAATTAATTCATAGCTGTAGTTTCTATGGTATAATTATGGTGAAATTTTATGGTGGGCTAGTTATTGTATGCTTGAGTTGTAGTAAAAATTTTATACTGTCGACACGGAATTTTTGTCCCGTGCCGAGGACACACGAGCAAGTCGGAAGGGTCTGCTCGATGAAGCTGTAGATTCGCCTAGCTTCAGCGCAGGGATAGTCGATCCTGCACAATCCTCCCGAGACGTGCCAGTCAATTTGACCCTGTAATTGATAAGGAGAGAAAGTTTATCAGTAATTTCGGGGGAAACGTGCCGGTGTTGCTAGACAGTCCCGAATGTACGGCTCTGAGAGCCGATATGAAAGGAGATCGACTAAATAGTTGATTCCAGCATATTAATAAGAATAAATCGGTTAAAGCTCATGGAATTGTGTAAGAAGAATCGGTTATCGTTCAGGATGAATATCAGTTTAAAGTACACGCCTTAACCGCACGCTATGCACGATCAGGATTGATATAAAATAGCCGATAAAACATAACTCATCGTTTAAAGTATATATTAGATCAGTTTAGATTAACAAACGATGGGTTAAACAAGATATAAGGCCGATTTAGATCAATCCCATCGGACGAAGTTATATTGCTGTAATTAAATAAACAATGGAAGCAATAAGCAATATCAGTAACTTAATGAATCTATCCGAAGGAACGTCACCCTTAGATAGAGCCGATAACTTGATCTTAATCTAGTTCGAGCAGTGGAGATCGACCGGATCGATGCAATCATCCTTGAACTAGACAAGAGTTGATAACTAACTCATACTAGAGTCGCAGTGGAGGTCGACCAGATCGATGCAGCCATATGAACAGAGGTATAAGCCATGATGGTACTTACAGACAAGCAGTGGAGGTCAACCGGATAGATGCAGCCATACTTGCTGAAGAACTCGCCGAGATCTACTCTACTCATACTCTTAAGGGGTGGCCGGAGCTGAAAAAGTAAATAACTTGTATTTGATTGATTGTGTGTCCTTTTACAATAGTCGGGGTTTGATATTTATACCCGGGACGTATGCATGATTCCTATCTAAGCACGACTCATCACAATCTTTGGCCCTAAGATAAAACATTCATAATTTAAGATAACTTGGACTCTAATCTTTTTCTTTTTGTAGAGTCCAACATGTCTTGTCCCAGCGTCGATCGTAGCCTTTGTCGTCATCTGCTGGCGCTACCTGAAGAAAGTCGATTCTGGTGCTGCATTCGAATCAGCTGATTCCGATCTGCACGCAATTGCTTTCTTGATGACATGATCTTGGGAGCTTTTAAGTCTCTACGACTCTCCTTCCAAATTTTGGTGTAAACACATGCCTCCTAATTTTGGGATAAAAGTAATTTTATTCCAAAATTATCACGTTTGTACCCCTGATAGGTCCGTAGTCACGGGTAGAGAATCTTGATCTGGGGTCTACCGTTTGTCGCCGCCTATGTCAGCCCATGAGACCATGCTTCAAAACTTTTACGAGAGCATCATTGCTTCACGGGCACTTGGTTTCATCTTTTCAGGACGGCTATAAAATGTCTATCCGACCTTAGTGAGAGCAATTCAACAATTCAGCCATGTCTTTCTTCCATCTGCTCCCTCGAGTGCTTCTAACTCCGCCGGACCCTCCATGGTCTATCCTTTTGCTATGAAGATCTTGAGTGGTTAGAAGAATTCTTGTGCATAGGGTGATTGTGTCGCTCTTTCTAGCGCCTTGTCGAGCAAGAGGATCAGCTACTGCGGCTAGAAGAAGTCTTATGATATCACCTGTGTCTTCTCACCATGCTCGCAGAGCTGTTCTAGTGTTTGCAAGGGCTAAAATATGTGAACACCTTCCCCTTGTTCGTTCCACCAAACGCCCACCAGAAAAGCCATAGGCTTCTTTCCCACAGTTTCCTAGTCACCGAGAAATCAGCTGGGCATCTGTCGGGCAGCCTTTCCCCTTCTCCTGGCACAATTTTATCAACAGGCCGACGTGACTCGGTTCACGATGACCTTCGGTCTTGTGGGGACCCAAACTCCTTTCAATCCAAAGAAGTCTTGGTGGGTCGGTCTCTGGTCAATGTAAATTCTTCGTATCCGTCCCATGATATTTTGTAATTCGGGGAAGCAATAAGTTCGAATCTGTTACCTCTTCATTATCTGTCCCCTAAATTTCTGGAGTGTCGATCTGTTTCTATTCCTGATTTCAATTTTACACCCCCGGCGAAATCTATCTTCTTGCCTTTTCGGGCTATATATACGGGCCACGACTGTGGATCGAAAAACAACCCACTTCGTCTCAAATCTCCTGCATTCTTAGTATAGTTCCTGCTTTTTCTATAGGTTTGAGATCATGGAGAATAGCAAGAGGTCTACTGAGGAGGTCCTCAATGGATCTACATCATTGCGCCAGCGCCTTCATCGCCGAGAGGGTGCAACCTGGGCTGCTCCCATCGTTCTAGAGCAGATGGTCAACTCTGTTCAGCCTTTGGGGTCACCTTCAGCACCGATTCACCACCAACTTCCCTGCTACCCGAGGAGGCAGATTAGCAATAACGATTTGCTGGCCTCCATTGATTGGATTGACCAGAATCTGGCTAACTGCCTCTCCCTTGTAGAATCGGCTTTGGCCATGATTCAAGGCCGATCATCCCCTAAGGCTAGTCTAGTGGGGGAAAGGTTGGCCAGAGTTGAACCCAGAATCATGGGTGAGACATCCACCATAATTTTTCTGTCTTCTTCTTAATTTTGCCTTCAAGATTTCTGATAATTCTTTCCCCAAATCTTTTTAGATCTAACTGCTCAATTGGAAAGCCTTTGATCGGCTGCTGATCATGCGACGGGATTTGTCAATGCCAAGGGCGCCATTCTAGTGCTTCGCTTGCATGACATCCCAAATCATGTCAGGGAGGTCGCCCTTCATGGCATTCGTCATGGTGCTGCCGTGGCACTGGCTGCTGCACAAGCCCGTTCTGGCCATAATCTTCGGCTTCTTTCACATGGTTTTTCCAGACGCAGCGTACCCTGGGGAGCATGAGCGCTTGGTTGAGGACTTCCTTAGCGCCACCAACTTTGTAGCCTTCAACACCCTGGCCGATGATATAGTAGGCAGAGTGTTTTCCGGCCCGTAGCTTGTAATAGGTGTCATTTAGGAAACAACTTCTTCGTCTTGAGTGATTTTTCTTTGTTTCGTGCTTCATACACATCACTTTGTCCGTGTTTGCTTTGCTTCTATAGGTGATACACATCGTACTGGCTTTTACCCCTTTGGGTTCATTTTTGCACTAGAGGCGATACCTTTCCAATATCTGCTATTAAAGCTATCGACCGAACAAATCGTTTATTAAGTATTGATCCAAACGCTAGGATAATATTTCTTTAAATATTTTCCATTGATTGCTCGGCCAAATTCTTCCTCTCCTTTTAGTGTTTCTAAAATATAAGCATTACCAGGAGCACAACGTTTGATCCAATAAGGTCCTTTCCAGTTAGGTGACCATTGGTCGAATTTACTATCCTTTGATCCGATCGGTAATTTTACTTTTTAGACCAAGTCTCCTTCAGAGAATTGCTTAATCTTGACCTTTTTATTATAATATTTTGCAACCCTCAGTTTATTGGCTTCGATATTTTCAAGAGTACGCAACCGAAGGCAACTCAAGTCCTCCAAATTGTCTATCATAAGATTCTTGTAGACTTCGGCTGACAAATCATTTTGCAATGTAACACGCCTCGATCCAATCCGAACTTCCCAAGGAAGAACTGCATTATAGCCATACACAAGTTCGTAAGGCGACGTTTTAATTGATCTATGACAGGCCATCCTATATGCCCACATCGCCTCATTTAGCGTCGAATGCCACTTCCTTGGCTGTTCCTCGATCTATTCTTGATTAGCTTAATCATAATCTAGTTGGACGCCTCTGCCTGGCCATTAGCCTGAGCATAGTAAGGAGAGGAATTTAGTAGCTTGATTCCCATACTGGTAGCAAAATCCCTGAACTCTTCTGATGTGAACATTGTTCCTTGATCTGTAGTTATAGTTTGAGGAATCCCAAAATGATACACAATGTGTTCCTAGACAAAATCAATCATGTTCTTTGAGGTTACCGTCTTCAAAGGAATTGCCTCAACCCATTTAGTGAAGTAATCTGTTGCTACCAATATAAACTTATGTCCTTTGCTTGAAGGCAGAAAAATCTGGCCAAATAAATCAATTCCCCAATCTCAAAACGGCCATGTCTTGATTATTGGATTCATGGCTGATGTAGGCGATCTCTGGACATTACCAAAACGCTGACAGTCCTGGCCCCCTTGTAATATTCAAAACAGTCTTTCAACATTGTTGGCCAGAAATATCTGCTCTACGGATAATCCATTTTATCTTATAAGCCGATTGATGAGCTCCACATATCCCTTCATGCACCTCACCCATCAACACCTTATCTTCTTCTTGGTTTAAGCATTTGAGCAACACCCCATCGACTATTTTATAATATAACTGATCATCTAACAAAACATACTTAGCCGATTTATATCTTAGCTTTCTGGTAACTTTCTGAGATAGATCTCTAAGGTAATCGGCTATTTCGACTCTCCAATTATCAATTGAGGTTTCACTACTCAAGACTTCTTGAAACACTCGATATCCTGATGCACTTTGAGCCAGACAATTAGCTTCTTGATTTTATGCTCTTGGAATATGTTGGAAAGAGATATGAAGAAACTCCTTGAGTAACTTTTGGCACTCATCATAATATCCTTTCAAAGTCTCTTCTTTGCACTCATATAGGCCGATCAACTGATTAATAATTAACTGTGAATCTCCAAATACTTCAATTGCTTTGGCCTTTACTTCATGAAGAAGTTGAAGTCCCTTAAGAATAGCTTTGTACTCCGCTTGATT